>NW_026704980.1:1430000-1730000 GCF_029867415.1 Vicia villosa | reverse complement strand
AATGATTTTTTAACCTAATATAAAACAACTAAATTTGAAGGTAAAATGACCAAAAAGTTCATAAAAACAAAGGGGGTGATTATAGTTGAGGGCGTATTTAGGTTTTTCAGAAGCTGCACTATAGCAGCCACTATTTGGCCATTATATCTGCCACTTGAAAACACAGTCCAGTGGGGTTAAGCGTAGCACCTCTACGCTACACAAGACATATATAGTGAAATCTATTGATTTCCAGATAGTTCTGGAAAGTGGTCACTATGAACTCATTCATCAACAATAAACATGACTTCCCTGAATTTTTTACTGTAATTCTCCTTGAAACAGTATAGTGGACATGTGTGTTCAAAATTTTAATTTGAAGCAGTTTTTGGCTTTGTACTTTGTTTGGGTACATTATTCTTTAGCTTCAGTATACTGTATGAAGCTCAGTGAGAAACACTGATGTTCTTGTTTTATAGGTTAAAGTACATCAGATCACGATTTATAGTGGCCTTAAAAAAGAAAAATGCATAATGATACAAAAATATAAGTAAACTACAAATCTTACTGTATTGAAGTCTTCTTTTCTTCGGGCCCCCGAAAGTAACAGCATAAGACGTTGGAAGGTCCTTAAGTTGACTAAATCTTCTTCACTCAATAAAGACGGAAAAAACAAAGTACTGAAAGGAACTCTTGCAGCAGCTGTTTCTAAGGTAGCTAGCCCAAATGCATCTAAACCCTACATTTGGATTGAAACAAAATTTTAACAGACAGAGGGGGCAAAACTAGAAATGAAGAAGGATCTAATGAAGGAAAAAGATTGAACTAATATCTTCTAAAACATAAAATAAAGATAGAACTAATAGATTACTTAGGACTAGAATGCACGAGGAGTCAAAAACAAGACAAAGACCCAATATGGATTAGCTTTACTCAACTGAGTAAAATATTTTTTTTCTAAACTTCAGAAAGTTGATATTGGTTTATACTTGTAGTTAAGTTAGGCTAGGGATCTGAGGAAAATATTAAGGTTTAGATACTGATTTTGGCTTATGCAAGAAACTAAAGCAATTAAAAATATCATTTCAACTTAGTTTTTCTTTCTAAAAGTGCTTGTTGAAAAGTTAATCCATACTGATTTTTACTGACCAGGTCATTATTATTGTTTTCTATCAATAACTAAGACAAGATACTTGATAGAAATATAATTAAAAATCATTCATGTGTCTATGGACATAGATGAGAATGGAGTGTTGAATGTGTGGTAAGACTAGACATATGATAAGATTAGAAACAACATTGGAGAGAGTGTTGGGGTAGCACCCTTTGTAGAAAAGATGATAGAAAATGGGCTTAGGTGGTTTGGGCATGTAGAGAGAAGACCTGTGTGGATTCTGTAGTTAGGAGAGTATATCAGATGAGGGGTAGTCAAACAACTGGAAGTAGAGGAAGATCTAGAAAAACTATAAGAGAATCTATTAGAAAAGACCTTGAGATTAACGAGTTGGATAGAAACATGATTTTTAATTGAATATTATGGTGTGGGTTGATCCATGTTGTCAATCCCACTTAGTGGAATAAAGCTTGGTTGTTGTTGTCTACGGGCATAGATGTTCTTGACACTAGAGCCTCTACGACTAGAGTGGTATAGAGTTCAATCCTAACTAGCCCCATTCTTCTAATAAGAAAACTGAATTTCAGCATGTGACAGGTCGACTTGTGCATTGTTCAGACTTAAAGCCCGGAGAGCTCATATGTAAGGGGGCTTAGGTTAGATATACAATTGAAAATCACTTAGATGAGAAACTACCATTTAAGAGCACTTGCAGTCAGTGTAAGATGATTTCAAATTTGCTTTTACTAGAAGTGCTTGTGCAAAACCTCATTGCATCAAGTCATTATGATTCTCTCCTTTCTATAATTTAGAAAAGATACTCTTAGAATACTATTAAAAATAATTCATGTGTCTTTATACAACAACTTAAGCTATTGACATAGTTGTTTGATGACAAGGTATTAGAGCCTCTACTACCGGTGGTTTAATGTTCAATACTTTCTGGCCCGAAGAGCTCTTATGTGTTAGAAAAACAATTTAAAATTATTTATGGGCCTTCGCCTAAAATCTTAAGCTTTTGGGATAGTAGTAAATTTATGACAACACTGATATAGACTAACAGCAAAGCAATTGCAGAGAAATACGACAATAGTCACAAAAAAAAAAAAAAAGTTCAATGCTGTAGCTAAATTTTATCATGTCCATTCATGAACATACAAAGTGCCGCCGTGATAGGGACATTATTAGTAGTGTATTAATATTATGTATCTATAATAACTAATGCAATGCAAGATTTCGGAACTAGAAAAGGTCATGCTGAGAGTATAATTAAATATAGCCTATCAATTTTTATAATAAAAACATCAAAAAATCCATTTTTCATATTCCTCACTACTATTGTAAATTTAATAAGCAACTATGAAAATACATACCTTGGCAAATTCTTGAACAATTATTTTCCTCACAAATTCACCCTGCAAAGATTATCACATGTTAGGAAGGAAAAGTTAAAAACAGTTGCAAAATAACATGTAAATTGGTAATGGCAAACAATATGTACCTTTTCTGTTAGTGTGAAAGAAAGGATTTCCTTCATAACCATTTTTGAATCGGCGCCTTCAGATGGTAGCTTTACTAGAGTCTTATCTGTTTTGGCACGGAGAGACTATCATGAAACCTAATTAGGACAGGATTTTAAAGAAACTTTGCAAAAAACTGAATTTAGTGGGAAGGAAATTAAAAAGATTAATTCATGCCATATTGCACAGGTAGCTTAAAGCATTTCAATGATTCTTTTGGACTTAATATCCCCCTATATTTTTCATGAAGAGTGATTCTACAATTGGCATAGTGTTTAGTTTAGCAGATTTCAATCAAAATACCAACAGCACCAACCGAGTATTTTGTTTAGATATCCCAGTAAATAAATTAAATTCCAGCTAGAGAATGAAACCCATGGTAGGTTGATAAATTATTGATTTTTTCAAATAGTAAAAAGAAAAAAGAAGAGAGAGAGAAAATTTAGTAAAAAGAAGAAAATAGTATAGTCGGTCTATTTTGAAAAGAAGTAAATGAAGAAAGAGAAAATCATAAAATTTTACCTCTGTCAGCAAAGACTCAAGTCGATCTATTTCGAAAACACCATCCTAACAAAGAGGTACGTCATCAAAATTAAGTGAAAAACATTTAAAAAGTGTTGCAACATAATTATGTGACAATAAGAAAAAAGTAGATAGAAAAGAAAAATAGCTACAAGAATCAAGATTGCATGCACTGGTAAAGATTACAAATCCAGGGTCTCCTATGTTTACCTTATAAAGAAGATTCATCAGAGAAGATTTAAGCTGAGGGGAGCTGTCAGTAAGCACTTTTCTGGCAATCCAAGGATAAGTACTACCCAAGACTTTGTAGTCTGGGTTAAATCCAATTGCAATTCCCTCCAGTACAGCAAGGCTACACACATAATATTTTGTTCAGGATTTTATAGAAGACGCAAATTTAAGCCTTGTATGGAAAGCTCTACCTTCGGATGACAAGTGAGAAGTATGAAGGTATCCTAAATTTGAATTTGTACCTAAAAAATATAAGAAAAAGATTATACATATTATGCCAAAGCAAAATACAAACAATGAGATGGCTAACATTTGGAAGACAAAAAAGCAGAGAATAAAGAATATGCTACTTCCTCTGTCCTTGATCTTTTGTCCTTTAAGGTTTCGGCGGACATATTAAAATAAAATAAATTTAGACAAGTATAGACCTACTTAACCGTAATTCATTTAATAAAACTGAAATTCATTCAATGCATGCGTTTGGTTTTTGTAAGGGTACAGGTGGAAAAACCTGCTCAATTACAACTCGGTTTCATTAAACACATTGTTGGTCTTTTGGTGCATGTCAAAAAAAAATTGATACATTGAATATTTTGTTGAAATCATCAAGTTCATCGTCAAAGTTTGATGCATGTTAAATATATGAAAAATATCTCATAATACTTGTGCTGTATCTTAGAGTAATTTAGAACACCTTAAAATTTCTCTTAGGATGTTCCATATTTCTTTATATCTCATGATCAGCTTCCTTATTTTAATTAATATGAATCAATTATTAGTATAAATAAGAGTTGGCATTTAGTCCTTTGTATATAATATTAAACTGAGATCACAATTTGATGTTTTTATAGTTTCTGTTCCCTTGATCCTCATCTAAAAACTTTTTTCGACGTGGAACCAAAGTATTACCATCCTCTATGCCCTATCTTGTCTCCCAGGTTTTCTCATTGTTTAATTTTTTTTTAATTTACAACTTCCGCAAGCTGAGTCAATTCATCTCAATGTTGTGTCCTTTAACTGCTTCATATAATCTCGTATGAGATATGGATCTGGCTATCCCAAATGTAATTTTGGTATTGTTATCCCATATAAATTTTGACCTTAGTTATCCAAAATGCAGTTTGGCCATGATTATTCTAGATTAGCAATGAATTTACTGTTATTCATACAAACAGTGATTTCCCCTATCTCACTGACAAACATCTGATATATAGCAGGAGATCTGTTGTCAATGTATGAATATAAATATAATAAATAAGAAATGATTGTGTTGCCTATGGCTTTTTCCAGAATTAGTTTCTCTAATGAGCAAAGAGGTTGGACTGCTATGTAGGATAAACTGACCTTGTTGAAAGAACTTTCAAATATTTTGTAGGTTCTACAGTTATATATTTAATGCATCAGAGAAGAGCTTACATTGTTATTCCTAAGTTTCCCAGAAGGTCTCCAAAGCTGATATTACGAACTCCTTTGGAAACAGCATTTTGGAAGACACCTACATGGAGGATTGTAGGCCAAAGAATTAAGAAATAACCTCAAGAACAAAGGAATCTTAACTGCAGCATATAATTCTAACTACTAAACGGGAGTATGCATTTCAAAACTGTATTTTGGAATTCACCTAAACAGCAAAAAATAAAAACCTGTCAAAGCCTTTGTAACAGCTTCTTTCTCTGCAGTTGGTGGAAGTAGTCTGATAAAAATACAAGCAGCCAAATCTTATAAAAACATTTGAATTTGATAACTTAAAATTGAACAAAAATAAACATAAATACCCTAGAGTAACAAAGTCCGTAGCCAATGCATCAAAATCACGATTAACAAGATGTAGACAAGCTTCAATGAATCCATCACGCAATTCTTGTTTGAATTCACCAGTCATGCCAAAATCTGGCCCAAAAGTAAGAGGAATTTTAAAATATATATATGTTATTGATATATTTTTAGCTCCTTAGATAGATCTTCTAGAGTCTAGACATACATATTATCAGTAAATAAAACTAAAATGAAACAGAGTAAATAAAATTAAAATAAAACAAATCAGACATAAATTAGGCTACCAAATATATTTTAACATATTGAGTACCCAATATCAAAGCTAGATAGTAACATAATTCTTCCCTGCATGCACATTTTTCATTTCCCTACTGCATTAACATAGCTTCCCAATCTCTCCACATATCAAATCAAATGCTCTTTTAAAATAGGTATTAGTTAAGGGTGTGTGTTTTTTAGGGGAGGACTTTGGAGGGCTAAGTCTATATGTTGGTATATATTTAAGATTTTAAAAAATATGATAGAATAACATGACAAAGGATCATAAAACATTTCAATTACACTTAATTTATTTTTACAAATATCATTACCTCCCAGTGCACATTAAAACCCCTAAATAGTTGTTCGATAAGAAAATTGCCGCACTATAGGGTACAAACACACGTTTATTTGTGTCCAAACTAGAGCAACGCATAATATTAATTATAAAAATCAAGAGAAAAAATAATTGTGAAGACTTCAAAAAATTATCAACGTTCATCTGTATTAATGCTATCAAGTACCACCACATACCAAGAAATGATCAAGCTATTCCTAGAGTTCAACTTAATCTCAATCATTAAATCCTCAAAACAAGGCAAATTTGAGAAAACATCAAATTAAAGCCAAAAGGATAGATGCCAAGGATACTAGGATAAAACATGTTTGCGAACATAAAGAACTTGGAATATCAAATTTTCACTCTTCAATTACCTAAATACGCTAATTTGCCATCAGATGTCCGAAGAAGATTTCCAGGGTGTGGGTCTGCATGATAGAACCCACACTCAAGAAGTTGATTGAATGAGCAGTAAACCCCCACCTAGTCAGCATCAGGAAATACAAAATAAGATCAGGCCCCATTATGCAAAAACTAAGAATTGTACAGATTAAAATTTAGAATAACTTGTTTGCAACTACTCCCTCTGTTTCACAATGGCTGTCGTTTTAGCAAATAAAATTTTTTTAAAATGAATGTCATTTCCGCTTTTCAATATAGTAATAATTGTTATTTTTTCAATTGTCATTATTACGTTGTACACTACTTCCAATACATTTATAAGGTTAATTTAGTAAAAGTGCAATGTCTTATGACAATATTATTATATTCCCTAATCTGTATGCAAAAACATTAAATAACAGTCATTTTCAAAAGGAGTGAGTAATTTGTAGATGACCTCAATCAGGTAGAGATCCTTCACTTCTGACAATTTTCTCCCCTACAATAGCAACAGTAGCAAACTAGTGTCAGCAGAAGTCATAATTTTTTAACAGGCAACAAAAAAAAATGTAAGATATAATGGTCCTATGTAGGAAGTAAAAAGTATTCTAGCTCAGATCATTACAGAAGAGGATATTTGGGATATTTTCTAACAATTCCAGAGTTGTCCATCTCAATACTGACACTGGGATATGCATAAAACTTATCTAGGGTATTGAATCTATTCTATACATGCATTGAACCATCCTTCCAAAAATACACTAATCAAACAGTAAATGGTATAATACCTCAATCCATTCCATAACAAGGACCTTGCGAGTTGTGTACTCAGTGTACATCAAAGGAACCACCACATCTTGTATAGAGCCATATAAGTTCCTGCCCACATATAACAAATAATAATGCATTCACAACATGTTATTTCATGCTAAATGAAAGTATGATAAACCAAACATGAATCTCTAGGAAAGGGCTCTTATGAATTACTACTTTTGTCTTAAAATATAACACTCGTGTGCATTTTCTCTCTTTTTATAAGACATCTTTCACATTCTCAATTGTACTCCCTCCGTCCCAAATTATAAGACATTTTGGGTATTTCACACGAATTAAGAAACCTAATTAATTTTGTATGAGAAAGACAAATTATGTATGACTTTACAATAATATCCTTCATTAATTTCATAGGAAAGAGAAATTAAAAGAGGGAATACAAGAGTAGTTGCTGCCATGGCAATTCCAGTCAGTCTCAGTACTAATAAAACTTGTAGTAAATATGTTCTAAATTCTATTACTAGTTACTCCCTCCCTCCCAATACTTAGTCTTTTTGGCTTTGTATTTTTGTCTCCAAACTATGAATGTTTTAGGAAACGAAGATATAATTAAGCATGCTTTCTCATTTGTATCTTTACAAAAACCAAAAGCGTGCATTAAATAATTTTATTAGCACTAAATGAATTAAGGGTAAATAGTTATATATAGGTTCAACTGTTCAAGCACAGAACCTCAAATTCAAAACATTGATAGCATGCACTTACCTGAACTTGATACCATTGCTTGCTTCATTATTGTAGTCCATCTCCTGCATTCAAGCCTGTATTCAATTTGAATTTCTAAGATATTTAATTCTGAAAGATCATGTATAAAACTAATTGGTTGAAGATCCTATTTTCTCAAAAATAAGTAAACAATTTTTTAAAGAATTTAGTAGTGGAGAAGTAAGAAATTGAGTAAGAATAAGAGAGGGGACACTCTCTGAATAAAAATGGACTCTGTTATTTCTGAATCAATTAACAGACTAATTTGCATCAGTTAATCACATGTATGTTAATCGCTAGGCTAATAACAAACAAACTTTGCAACTATAATGCCGATTCAGCATGAGATTCATAACGAACCATGCAGTATCACACAATTACTCCAATATTCCCCCAGAAACTCTAAGTGGATGGAGAAATTTTAATTGATCCAAAACCATGAGTTTGATTGGATAATCACAAACTGTGAACCAAACAACGTACTTAGTCCTCTCATGAAATATTAGATCTCAGGCAAAATGGGTAAAATGTAGTGTAGTTTGATTATCACAAATCGATGCATTTGTGTAACCTCCCCAAATCTAACTTCCTAAAGTAATTACTCGAGCCAAATAAGTTCTCAGGTAGCCATTACTCAAGCCAAATTTTGACCTTGTTACATTACGTTTCTTACTTTCTAGTGGATGAGGAAATTCCCAATTAATTTTTTTTGTTAGTTACGAGGAGAGGGAGGTTAGTTACATATGTGGGGAGTATAGCATAGTCTTTGAGAGTTAGGATGAATCTACTCCCTTAATAACATCTGAGCCATGCAATCACACATAATATAGAAACAGTTATGATAAAAAAAAAAAACAATGCATACCAAGAAAACAAACACATGGTTTGCATAATATCGCACCATGTAATCACTTTGTTTTTGATAAATTAGAGTAGGATGCAGAAGCATCACAGCGCAATAATTGCACCATGCATTCACGTAATTCTAGAGCTTAATTTTTATGAAAATATAAGAAAACCAATGCATACCCGGAAAAGGCTTGATGCCCACTCATCAACAACTGCCTGCATAAACACAACGCTACACTCAACAAAAAGAAGTGATAGGAAACTGTAGAATATAAATACACATGCATACATACAGATAGATAAGAAGATAATTATGGATGTGATAAGAGTGCTAATGATATAGACAATATAAATAAGAGATTAATTTTGTGTACAAACAATGTAATTTTTTTTATACATGCATTCAGTTAAATCGCACAATAATGTCACTTTGTTACTTTAGTTCCTAAAACATATTCACAATATCTATATGATAATATTAGATATTTTTAAGACCAAAAAATAATCTACATGATGAGTTGCAGTTGAATGCATGCGTAAAAAAGATATACATTGACAATGCATACAAATTAAATCCATAAACTATGCCCCCTAATTTCTTTAATGATTAAAATTAACATCAACCAGTCTTCCAGTAGGTGGTAACTATTAGAATATAAGAAAATATAGTATCTTTGATATTACATGTGAATATCTTAGTTAATTCCTAGGATAAGTTACTAATATAAGATTATCTCAGATTATCTTGTAGGATTAGCTTCCAAATTACTTTTATTATCATGATCGGTTTCTTGCTTTTCCTATTTATTTAGAATTAGGAGTCTTATATACCTATAAATAGGGGTTAGGGTTTAGCCTTTTGATTCAAATTAATTATCAAATAATATTTTGCTATAATTTATTTCTTATTCTTCTCCTTTTTTTATCCGAAAACACATGAATTCAACAGAAACCCTAACCATTTTAGAGTTAACATGTTCTTAAGTCTAAAAGCAATCTTATTCCATTGCAAGTTGCAGCATCACCTGAAGATCAGTATTCAATTTGCCTGCTCTTCTAGCCAGCCCTGCCATAAAGCGCAAGATTAATATGTCAAGGGAAATCGCAGCTTGAACTCCTGGTCTTTGCACTTTAACAGCAACAACCTGCCCTGTTCTGCGAAGCCTAGCTTGATAAACCTATTCTCCAGAGACAGAAGTTCTAATTTTGATTAATTAAATTTAAATTGAAGATAGAATCATGTCATATCAAAACTCTGCAAACATCAGCTATAGAAATACACCAATATAAGGCTGAAAGCGTGAACCTGCCCAAGGGAAGCAGCAGCAACAGGCTCAGGTGAAATCTCTGAGAAAATTTCAACCAAGGGTAAACCAAGTTCTTGTTCAATCATGTTGAAAGCAACTTCAGTGGAGAATGGACTTATTCGATCTTGTAGCAGTGAGAGCTCATCTAGATAAGATGGTGGTATCAAATCCTACAAGAAATTTTTTTTGGAATTGTATATCTGAATTACTGTGGCAGAAAATTAAAGTTGCATGGCCTTAACAGAAAATTAGTATTAGTATACTTACATTTGAGCATAACATATTCAGGTATGCCCAACCATATGCTGGCCAAAAACAACATAGAACATCTAAACCACAATTGGGAAAAGATTTGGAATTTCATATCCAAACAAATGACAAAAAGGAAAAACTGATTGAAAAATAAACTCACTCAATTAACAACCAGATTAGATGCAAATAAGTATAAATATTTTTAGGTATTAAGGACATTTGATCCAAGGCATAGAAGGTTTGAAATACTGCAGTCTAACTCTAAATATTCAAAATCAACTTTCAGCTTTTCTTTTTTATCCTGTTATCCTTCTTATGGTGTGTTCTAAAGGAAAACTGATAATGCTGGGCACTTGTGTATTATGGGGAGCCTAAGTCCCACATCGAGTAGTATGTGACGCTCGATGAGGTTGGTTCGGTGGTTGGGTTGAAGGAGGAAGGAGGTTCAGGGTTTGATCGCCGCCCCCAGAATAATACTAACTAGACTAACATTTGTCATTCAAAAAGTAGTTGGTTTTTCCCTCTTCATAGCTATATTTTAGGGAGGGTTCCCCATGTGAATAGGTTCTTATCAAATGGAATTAGATTTGGTTGCCGATGTCTCATAATGGGATTCCTACGGAGGGGCTCACATATGCTGAAAGGAAAACCATAATAAAACAAAAGAAGATAGAGATAATATTGAATATTGTTACAGATAAAGTTGAACTTACTGAACGAGATGATATAGCCTGAGCAATTTTGATATATGCCTGCAACAAAGTAGTTTGCAACAGTAATTAAAAAAAAGATACTTTAGTCGATGGGCATGATGATTTAACAAAAACCACTAAGAAAGTAAACTAATATATACACAATCCAGTATCTATAATGTCCTTCCTAATGTTAAGACTCTTGAATTTGAAACGTCAAAATCCCCCCAATCCAACCAAGGATAGAGAAAATAACTTGTAGGCTTGTACCGAAGGCAATGGAACAGGGAAGGAAGGTAACTTATGTGGACTTGTAATAGATAGCTCCAGAGTAGAAAAAAATCAAATTGATCAGCTTTAACTAAACATAGTTTAAATGACATGATCCAAAAGGCCTTCTAGTGTAGAGGACCAATATCTAGCAAATTAAAACAATGATCCATGCTCCCCCCAGCTATTCAACAAGCTAGAAAGAAGATACAACTATAACGAGACCAAAAAAAAATAAAGATAGAAGAATGTAAAAGGGAAGGAACTATGGTGAGATTCAATTTGTTATCTCTTTAAAACTGCGCGTGAAAAAATTTTAAGCTGGTTTGCTACTTTAAAATCTAAACTCATTAATGAAATTTTGGCTCCCATTTAGATGTTAGTATATTACAACTCATGTGAACCTAATCTGTACTGGAAGCAAACCCAAGAAATTCATTAGAACAAAAATACTATGACATGAGTCAGGACGAACCCCAACAAGCTAGCAACAACTTTAAATATGTAGTCACAAAATTTATCAATCCATTATGTGACATATCTTATCTAAGATGGAATAACATCAATGACCCTACCAATTACCATTACTCAATCATAAAAACACCTAGTTCAAGGCCACAGTGCGTTAAGAAATAGAGTTTCGACAATATTATAAAATAACCAACATGACATACCGGCCCAAGTTCCACCAATATCTTCCTTAGCTCTGCAGCTCTAACCTGCAAAACCGAACGATAAAATAATTTTAAAAAATTTGTTTTCTTTTCATTCAAACTGCAAATCAAAAGTCTAAAGGCCCGTCTCTCTAATATTAACAAATCATTTCATTCATAGGTTCTAAAGGTACTCGTCATGCTAACAGCAATAACATTTCCTTCAAATGTTTCAAATAACAATCATCTCCTTTTAAAATTCCACTTCCTTGTGAAATCATTTTTTTCACTATCACTTTTACTCTTGGTGTTTAAATGTTTAAAAAGAAAAAGAAAAAGCTAATTTACACTTCGAGAGACATTGAATTACACTTTTCACTGTATCAACCAAAGTCTTGTAGTTATTAATGTAAAAAGATAGAAGTGTGAACATAAGTTTCTAGCGCTTAGAAGAAACAGTTATTTTGGTCTCTAAATTTGTGATACTCTAATACTATGTCACTATAGTCCTAAGTTTTCTTGGTCTCTAAATGCATCAACATTACAAAAACATTCCAAAGCTTTCTTGTTGGAGTAATTCCATGGACCAAACTGACCAAAACGAAAGAAAACACCATGGTTAAATTAATTAAAAGGAAAAGCAAGTTCAAAAACTTCAAAGTTCAAACTCACTAACAAAATACAAATTTGAGGAAGTTCCTACAAATTTGATAAATTCAGGAAGTATAGTAAACTAGTAATAGTAGTGAGTATAGCAACAGTGTCACATATTTAAAGATTATATGAAGATAATAGCTTATACCGTTTTACATAAGCCACCATGCTACGAAAAGAAAAGAAGTTCAAAAACTCCGACGCGGAATTCCACCGCGAAACTACAAAAGCAATACCTGAAACATGTCATCGGCACGATCAAAACGAGCATCGAGATAGCGCAAACCAAACCACTTGCCAAAAGCAGTTCCAGTCTGAAACAATCGTCTAGCAACAACAAGAGGCTTACGGAAATAAATCGACGCAATTTTCGATATACTATAGTCTGCTAAAGAGTCAGCTTCCGTCGCGCTTAGTTCAAACAAGTAACCTGACTTCGCCGTAAAGGAGTCTCCGTTATCGGAGCCGGCGGCACATCGGACGGAGCAGCGACGGGAAGAGAATTGGTTTTGAATCTTGTGAGGTGGAAATTGAAGCGAGGAGATGGAGTGGTTTGTTGGAGGGATGAGAGAAGGGAAAGAAGAGAGTGAAGGTGTTGAGAGGAGTCGCATTTTGATAGAATTTTGGAGTTTATAGGGTTTTGGATTTTGAAAATGGATATGAGATGAAGGTTGTTGTGGGAATGGAATGGAGAGTGAAACAGAGGAAGTGTAGTTTATGCATGAGTGATTGTTATGCTATGGTGTTTATGTGTTTTGGCTTCTTTGTGGCCTCAGAAAGTCTTGATTGGCGTTGGGTTATCTTATATGTTATCATCCTTATTAAATTTTGAAAAATATCTTTTAAATCCATTTTTAGCAACACTCAAAAGTTACAAATCACTATTTTATTTTATTTTTAAGTTTGTTTTTATGATTTAAACACTTATAACTAATTCTTGAAGTATAAATTTTCAAAAATATCTTTTAAATCCATTTTTAGCAACACTCAAAAGGTACAAATCACTATTTTTTTTTAAGTTTGTTTTTATGACTTAAACACTTATAATTAATTCTTGAAGTGTATAATTTTCTTATAAACAAAAAAAAATTACCATTCTATCTATTTACAAATCAATTTCATGAATTTCCTAAATTATGATTTTAAGGGTGTGAATAGTTGGTTGTTTTTAGAAATCAACTCATAAATATTTTCAAACCATTTAAACGGTTTGGATTTATAGCCATAACCACATTTCAATCAAAACTTATTACAAAACCGATTATAAATTTGGTTATGATTATATAAACGATTTTTTTAATTCAATTTTAAAATATTTTTTATTTTGAAAATTAAAAATTTATATTTGAATTAATTTTGAATTATAACCAAATCCAAAAATAATTTAATGGTTAATAACCATTTTATTATATCTGAATTATATGGATGGATAATCAATCAGTAATAACTAAACCGGTTAATAACCATTTAATTATATCCGGATATTTAAAATGGATTTAGATTTGGTTATGAATTTGTACCTCACAACCGAATATTTTGCACACCACAAATTATTTACACTAAGAAAATTGTATTTAAGTAATCAAATAATGTTTACTTTTTTCATTTTCATCTTCCAACATGAGATGTGGCATTCATTTTTCAACTTTCACCAATTAAATCACAATTAAATATTATATAAACTCATTCTCTCTCGATTAAAATTTCAAATCTCTCTCACATTTATTTTTTCCATACTTTCTTACTTTCATTTTAATTTTTTCCTCTCTAATTATTTATTATCACTAATAATTTATTTTTTAACTTTAATAAAATTACAAATTTATTTATCTTATGTGTCACTAACAGCACAATATCTATTTTATTTTAATTAATGATTATCTTAATTTGAGAGAAAAAAATCATTATTTTTAAGTATTAATTATTTTCTCTCTCCATTTCACAGTTTTTTTTTTATATGATTATTGTTTATTTTACTATTAAATAAATTATTTTATATTTTATATTTGTATTTAAATACATTGTATATCACATAAAATAACTTTTTATCTCACAAGTCATTTGTCAGCATAATTTTTATTTTATTTTAGTCAACAATTTGCCTTGATTTGAAAGACAAAATCTTAATTTCAAAATATCATTTCAATTTGTTCTTCTTCATCTCATGAGTCTTTTTTTTTTGCATGATCATTTAATACAATTAAGTTTATATAATTATTTTTCATTTGACAATTAAGTAACTCATTTCAAATTTACATCTGTATATTAATCAATTTTATATTGTACTATCTTCGTCCTTAAATATAAAACCTTATAAAATTACGCTAATTAAGAAAGTTGGTTAGAGTATTAAATTTATTGACTATTTGTACAATTTTACAAATTTATCCTTAGAAGAGATAATTAATTGATTTGCATTCATGTGTGTTTATTATTGATTACAGAAAAAGATGTGATATAATTAGGGGTGTGTTTAGAAAAAATAATTAATGCACTTTGAAAGTTGAAGAGTATCTTATAAAAAAGGGCAAGAAAAAAAACTCAAGAGGATCTTATAATTAGGGACAGAGGTAGTATCAAATAAATTTTCTATTTCACGGGTCACTATCAGACCAATACATATTTTATTTTATTTTCAATAATTACTTTAATTTAAAGATAAAATTCTTATTTTCAAATATTAAATATTCTTTTTTTCCATCTCACAAGTTCATTTTTTTCTATTTATATTTTAATACATTTGAGTTTACATAATCATTCTTCATTTTAAAATTAATAGCTAATTTCAAATTTAGATACGTATCTAAATACATTGTATACCGTATAAAATCAATTTACTTGTTCAACCACACAGGTATCTGGCTAATTATATTGAAAAGAAAACTAGAGATACTCAACCCGATACAAAAGAGAATAAGATACAACATAGTGTTAGACTTCGTCCGCTCCAACCCGCTGAATACAAATAATAAGATTTAAATACTAATCTTCAAAAGTAATCTCAACATTACTCGAACAACTAATTCCAAAGCAGACCCACGATAATGACTTAACCATAGACAAAACATTGTTAACAACTATCTTCAATGTTGCAAACCAAATAAGAGCTGAAATTATGCAATGCAGAAAGACATGTAAAGTTGATTCTTCTTCATGGAAGCAAAAGGGACACACCAGGTTATAATATGTATGAAAATATAGAACATCCTAGAACTATAAGTTGTATGAATATGGTAGAATAATCTATATATATATATATATAAGTGTATGGCAAAGAAAGAAGAATCTAGATTTATCATGATAATAACATATCATGAAAACTCTAGAAAGAACTAATGTAATGTAAAAACATTCACCACCATTGAGAGGTTGGTGACTTGAGCCTATAAATAGGCAATTGCTATCTTGTAATTTATCAGTTGACCATGAATTACACCTCTCTTACATTATTGAAGTATGTCTTAAAACCTTTGTTGATGAAGAGAAATAAAATATATTTCGAGATTGCCAAAAATCAGAAAGTCGAAAAACAGCAAGAATGTTTGATTTGGCGATTAACAAATTTTGAGTTTGACTGGTTCGATTTACGCATTCATTATTAAGTGTTAGAATATTGGATATATATATATATATATATATATATATATATATATATATATATATATATATATATATATATATATATATATATATATATATATATATATATATATATATAGTATAAATTAATATAAATATATTATATGTTATGTTTAATATTTTATTCTAATAATTAATGGGTTGTGTTTTGCGCTTTTTATGTTGGGTTTTAGTCATTATAAATATGTATTTGTTCAGTGTTTTAAAGGGTGATAACTATAGAGCTTTAGAGCAAAAGGGAGAAAAGAGGTTTAGGGTTAAAGAGTTAGACTATACTTCTTGATACCTTGGGTTTGAGTGATTCATATATTGAGGGTTAGAGAGGTTGTGAAACACTTAGGTAGAAAATAAGAGTTTGTTCTTTGGAGCCTTCAGGGTGGTTCTTGAGAACTCTTAAGATGAAGACTGTTTTCTTGTAACTCATATGTAATCTCTTGTATCAACTTTCTGAGTATAGTTAATTGAGGATATGCTTTCTCCCCTATATTAGATCTTTTGGTCGAACTGGATAAACAAACCTTTCGTCTTTTATCGCTTTATTCTATTATAATTTATGCTTATTGGTTATTATTGTTGAAGGCCATTTATTTTCGTTTCTACTGTTCTTTCCCTCACATAATAAATTATTGATTGAATTGAACCTTGTCGTTATTCAAAACAAGTGGCATCCACCGTGGGGAAAAAGGGTATCGTTTGCAAGTGAGCACCACAGGTAGATGGGAGATCGAGAAATTTTTCGAAAAACAACGAATTTGGATTGTGGAAAGTAAATATGCATGAAATTTTAATTCAAGAGAAGTGTAACACACGCCTAACTAAAGTAGAAATGACTGAGATGGAAGATAAGGCCAAGAGTGCCATTACTTGTGCCTCGGGAATAAAGTTCTAAGAGAAGCTGTCAGAGAGCAAACTACGGTTGTTGTGTGGGCAAAACTTTAATTATTGTATATGATCAAGTCTTTGGATCATAGGGTGTGTCTGAAATAACAATTATATTCATTCTGAATGTTGGAAAACAAATCCATAGTTAAGCAGCTTACAAAATTTCACAAGATTATTTATGATCTTGAGAATATTGAAACGAAGATTGATGATAAGGACAATATTTTACGCTTGTTAAGTTCATTACCTAGATTCTTTGAACACTTTAAGGATGTCTTTATTTATGGTAAGGAAGGTACTATCATTTTGAAATGAACCTCAAACGGCGGTAAAATCCAAAGAATTTTCAAAGGTGGAAGATTTGAAGATTGAAGATTGAAGATAGTGGTGAAAGCTTAAGTCTGTCAAGAGGAGGAGGTGAGCGTAAAGGAATGTCCAAATCAAAGAGGTTTGACAAGTCAAAGGTAAAATATTTTAATTGTCAGAAAACCGATCACTTCAAGAAAGATTGTCCCGAGAGAAAGGTCAATCATGATTTTGTTTGGTTGCCTTGGATGAGGATGGTTATGAGGATGTTGGTGCACTAGCTGTATCAATTTTGGGGACTGAAGAAAGTTGGGTCATAGACTCAGGTTGCTCTTATCACATGTGTCCAATAATAGAATACTTTGAGACTTCGAAGTTGGTGCAAGGTGGAGTAGTTCGCCTTGGTGATAATAAGGCTTGCAAGATTCATGGTATTGGTACGATCAAACTTAAAATGTTTGATGATCATGAGTTTCTTCTTCATAGTGTGAGGTATGTTCCAGAACTCAAGCAAAATTTATTATCTATAAGCATGTTTAATGATCTAGGCTATCGCACTAGAGTTGAACGTGGAATGTTGAAGATTTCACATGATGAAGTGATTATTGTTAAAGGGTATAAAATATCTAGTCTATATATTTTAGAAGGTTCAAATGTTGTTTCTCATTCATCATTAACTAATGGAGGTTTTCATGACAAGAAATAGTTATGAGATTTGGGGTCAGGGCATTATGAATGCCTTGAGGCTGCTTCAGAAGTGTATAATAAATTTTGCAGAAAACAAGGGATAAAAATGCATGTTACTGCTGAGTTGTTATTGAGTTTTTAGGGAAGGGCAAATGTCAAACAACTTACTTGGTTGGTAGAGAATTTCTTCTGAGGAAGAATAGTAAAAACCAAGGGATAAACCTGTTAGAAACTATAATAGGGAAATTTCAATTTAAGGTGGAGTTTCCTATTATGGATACCAGTAGTAGTGAGAGAACAGTTACAGAGATCTCTGATTATCATTTGACTCATGATAAAGTAAGGAGGGGGATTGTAGCATCTCAAAGGAACAGTTATGCTAGCCTTGGATGTTATGCTTTGAATATGGTTAAAGGATTGCAAAATTGAGAAAGAAGGACCTTCAGGGAGGCAGTTGAAAGCAGGTGGAGTCAATGATGATTGAATAATCATACTTATGGGCTTGTTAAATTACCTAGGTACAAAAAGGTAATTGGAAACAAGTGGATGCGAACGATGAGATCAATATTCAAGGGTGACTTGAATTTTATCAAGGTTATTGATTAGAGTTTCAACATGGTAGAGAGCAGCAAGGTTGTTGATGGTTAAATTGACATCAACACAGTTTGAAGTTAATGTGGAGATTGTTGAAGCATGCCTTAAAACTTTTGTTGATGAAGAGAAAGAAAATATATTTCGAGATTTCCAAAAATCAGAAAGTCGAAAAGCAAAAAGAATATCTGTTTGGGTGATTCACGAATTTCAGGTTTGACCGAATCGATTTATAGATTTGTTATTAAATGTTAGAATATTGGATATATATTAATTTAGAAATAGTCTAAATTAATATAAAATATATTATAAATTTTTTAAATATTTTATTCTAATAATTAATGGGTTGTGTTTTGCACTTTTTATGTTGGATTTTAGTCATTATGAATATGTATCTCTTCAGTGTTTTAAATGGTGACAAATATATAGCTTTAGAGCAAAAGGGAGAAAAGAGGTTTAGGGTTAAAGAGTTAGACAATATTTCTTGATACCTTGGGTTTGAGTGATTCATATATTGAGAGTTAGAAAGGTTGTGAAACACTTGGGTAGAAAATAGGGGTTTTGTTCTTGAGAACCTTCAGGGTTGTTCTTGGGAACTCTGAAGTTGAAAGTTGTTTTCTTCTAACTCATATGTAATCTTTTGTAACAACTTTTTGAGTACAGTAAATTGGAGATATGCTCTCTCCCCCTAGAGTAGATCTTTTGATCGAATTGGATAAATAAATCTTTCGTTACTTTATTCTATTATAATTTATGCTTATTGATTACTATTGTTGAAGGTCATTTATTTTGGTTGCTATTGTTCTTTGTCTCACATAATAAATTATTTATTGAATTAAACCTTGTCTTTATTCACTACATAATTCAACTCTTGCTGGGAGGCGGTCAAAAAGCAACCTCCCAGCAAAAAAATGAATATTATAGTGAACAACAGACTTCCAAATCTTCGAGAATACACCAAACGAAATAGAATTATGCAAGACACCATCCGAACTAAGGTATAACAGCCTTGGGTATGCAGGATGCAGCCTCGAACAAGAAGCATCTGGGATCCCGCCATCAAGTAAAAGCATCCATTACCCCTGAAAATGGATGCAGGTCTGCAAGAATAAAATGCAAAGCTTAAAACTCAGCAGAAGCTTCCGCTGACAGTAAGTGAGAACTAACGTTTAGATCCCAAGTCCACTTTCTCTCACTCCAAAATCTCAAAGAAGAAATCTTGGAACTATAATTATTGGTAGCCTCCAAAAGAGAAGGAAAAGTGAGTTAAAGCTTGTGCGGACCGATCCACTTTTGATTCCAAAGAGCTATTAGCAAATTGTCGCCTGGGTTAGACGAAATACTGCTGTGAAATTAATTAGAATCATGCCCCCAATGTCCCACTATATCAAATAAATCCCTTCACCATAAAGATGATTTTGAAGCAACAACATATCAGGAGGAATCTAGTACTCCCTCCGTCTCATAATAAATGTCCTATTTGAGCAATGCGCGGTTTTTAAGAAAATGATTGGATGTGTTGGTTTTAGTAAAAAAGTTAATGTCATTTACTAGAATACCCCTATTAGTAGTAGTTGAATAACGTGAAAGTTACTAAATAGGGGTATAATAGTGGAAAAATAATAATGATTGATGCATTGGAATTGTAAATGGACAATTAATTTGAGACAAAGAAAAAATGCAAATGGGACACTTATTATGAGACGGAGGGAGTAATACGCTTTTAACACTACCATATCAATATGAAAAAACAAAAGTCCATGGAAATGAGTGTTCCGAAATGATCTTCCACACCCATTTTGACAAAAGAGTAATATTGAAAAACTCCCAATTTTTAATGCCCAACCCTCTATCACACTTAGATCTATAAATGTTTATCCAAGGGACCCAATTAATATGACGCCTACTTTCTTCTCCTTTTCAAAGGAATGTCCTTTGAATATTAATAATATCCTATAGCACATTTTTAGAAGCTCTATAAAACGAAAAAGAAGAATAGGGAAATATAATTAAGCATTGAGTTAATCAACACCAACCATCCAAAGAAACTTATTTTCCTCTCCAAGATGAAAGCCTACTTCTGAGCTTCACTAAAATAGGCTCCCAAGTTAATTTTCGACGCGGATTTGCTCCGATTAGAATGCCCAAGAAGACGAAAGGAATATCTTATAAATTTATTTTAACATGTTTTATTATTCTGTTTTTCATAATTATTTAAATTTAAATTTTTAACTTTTTAATTTAAACTTGACTTTTATAAAAATTGATTTTTTCACTTTTAATTTTTTTTAATCTAAATTTTAATAGTAGTCTCATTAAATCAACCTAGAATATAGAGATGAATAAGAGTGTTCAAAACCAAACCGACCCAATAAAAAATCGCAAAACCGAATCAAATCAAATCGAAATCGCAAAAAACTGCATTTGTTTCGGATGTGTTTCAGTTAATTTTTTAATGAACCATGTGGTTCGGTTCAGTTTGCGGTTTGTATTTTACAAATCAAACCAAACCGCATTATGTTACAACCCTCAAACTTCACTTAACTTATATCCAACCCAAACTCAAACCTATTATGCATTAACCTTACAATTGCAAATGATTTTCCCATCCTCACACTTAAGATTTCAGTTTAAGTCTTCTCAAACCTCTCTTAGCGTTATTGCGTCTTCTTCTCATCTTCTTTTCCAAGTACATATCACCTCTTCTTTTTTAGTCTTTCATCTTTTAAGTTCTTTCTTTTTCATCTTATTATTTTTATTCTACTATTATCTCTTTCAATTACGTTTTTAATATTCCCTTTCTTATCTAATCTCTCTGCTCTTTTGCTCTTTCTTTTTCATCTTCTATAATCTTTCATCTCTTCTTTATTTCTATTTCATTATAATGTTTTTTATATTGTTTTATGATACTATTTTATGTTTTTTATTTGACTTATATCTAATCTTATTTTTGTATATTAAATGAAAAGTTGTTATCCAAATATGATGAATTTTATTGTTATTTGATAATGCATAAATGACTAAATACAAAGTTAAGTTGTCATTTATATGTGTGTGTATGGTTCAATAAATCTTTATAAAAAAATCGAACCAACCGAACTAACCCAAACCACATTTAATTGGTTTAGTTTAGTTTTATTTCTAAAAGCAACCGAACCAAACCGAACCGCACATTTTTATCTCTTGCGATTCGAATATTTTTTTTACGTTAAAACCGTTCAAACTATACCGCAAACACTCTAAAGATGAAAGTTTGAATTTGCAATATATCACTTATTTTTATTACGATTTCAAAATTTTCACTCATACAAAAAAAGTGATTGCACTAATAAATGTGTTATAAAAGTGATTGTAGTAATAGAAAAGAATGACAAAGGATCCTCTCCTTCTCTCCTTTTCTCTCCATCACAAAAAATAAGTGCAATAGAATTTATGAAATTAAAAATATTGATAAAAAAGATTAAGAGAGAGAAAATATTACAGAGATAGAGATAAAATAGTGAAGGAGATAGTTGCAGAGAATAAATTGAAGGAGATGATCCAAGTCCGAAAAGAATACACAATTTTATGTTTTTTTTATTAATAAATTAAATAAATGTAGAAAATATTAAAGTACTTCTTCTTCACTAACTTCTCATTGCTATCTACCAAACACATGCCAAGGGACAAAATTGGAATTACAGACTCTTGCTTGACCTATAAAACGATAAATTTCGGAAAAAGGCCGTTATTCAACTTAACTCTTGCTTGACTCTATAAACACTCTAAAGATTTTCTCGAGAAAATCTTCAATATGAGGTTCGCATTTTCATCACTTCCATTTTCTTTGATAATTTTCCATTGATTGTCGTTTCAGAAAATGCTTGAACAAACAATTTAGAACTACATGCACATAGTTTCGTTTTGTTCATAATTATTTTTTAGTCGTAAAACCTAATTAGGGTTTTTAGCATTTTGGTGGATTTTCTATGGAGAAATTCTTTCATGTTGATTTTGATAGCTAATTATTGATCTTAATATTGTTTTTTGTTGCATAACTATGATTCCATGGTTTCTCTGTGGTTAATTTAATTTGAAAACTAGGTTTACTTTGAATTAGGGTTTGTAATCTGTGACTTATTTTGTTCATATTTGGATAAGATGTAGTATGGGATTTGGTTAGTCCTGATCTAGTTACATGTTAATATTTGATCTCAGAATTGTGGAATTGGAACTAATCATTGTTCTATGATACACTATTTAGCACAAAGTGTTGTTAAACAGTGTGATGATGCCGTATCGTAGTAGAATTAGAGCAAATACCTACTTTCCTCAATTGGCAACACTGCTCACCATTCATATCATTAAGATTAGATTTGCGAGCACTTATGAGATCATGTCATACTTTGTTCTTTTGTGATTATGGTATGGAAAATGCTGTTTGTTACGAAGCACAAACAAACAAACAAAACACAAAAATTACACTTACCACGCCTATGATTCCGTACAATTCGTTTCGTACCGTATAGCATAACTCTTATGGTATTATATGAAGTGGAAAATTCTGCAATCTGTTCGATCTCTGAATTTGTTCGCATCTGGTACTACAGCCGCCATCCAACTGTCAAATGGGCCCAGAGGTCTGATGAAGTGCTCATAACAGTTGAGTTGCCTGATGCCCAGAATGTGAAGCTCAAACTTGAGCCAGAGGGAAAATTTTACTTCTTTGCAACTGCTGGTGCAGACAAGATTCCATATGAAGTCGACATTGATCTGTTCGACAAGATTGATGTAGATGTAAGGGACACTAGTTTATGATTTTCTGTATATATGCAAATGCTAGTATATTACTCTCTACGTCTCTAATTATAAATCCCTTTCTTGAAAAAAAATCAGAATAGCGAATCCAGTGCTAGTTCAAGACAGATCTGCTACTTGGTGAAAAAGGCCGAGAACAAATGGTGGGACAGATTATTGAAGCAGGGAGGGAAATCTCCTTCCTTTTTGAAAGTTGATTGGGATAAATGGATTGATGAAGATGAAGTGAATGAGCAAGATGCCAAACGTTAGTGATTTCAATAGTATCTCTCTGATTTTTGGTTTTATTTTTCTTCGGTTTGTCTCATTCCCAATATTGTTTTTCAGCTGTATCTGATATGGACTTTGGCGATGTCGACTTTTCTGTAAGTAGTGTTGATCAATCGATAATTTAATAATACATTTCTTTTCTGTTATTTTTGATACATAAGTTCACTTTCTATGCAGAAGTTGAACATGGGCGGGGGTGACGACGGTTTGGATTTTGATGCTGCAGGCGATGGCGATGGTAAGCGCGATGCATCTGATTTTTTTGGACTTTTTATGGCCTGTATTTTCCTTTTCTTAATTTACTTTGCCATGGCTGTATTTGACTTCGGTGTACTTGATCTGTTTTCTTTACCAGATGATGAGAGTGATTCAGAAGAGGAGGAGGCAGAGGAGGCAGAGAAAGCATCTTCTGGCATTGAGCTAGATGCAAAAGCCACTGTAAACGGCAACGCAAACAAAGCACCTGACACCAAAGCATAATAAACTTTTTAGATAGCTCTGACTGTAACTTTCAGAATACCCTGCTTACCAAATAACCTTTGAGGGGTTAACTGGTTATGTGGTGTCTGACAAGGTGGTCCTGACATGTGTTTGCTTCCTTTTTGGTGTTTGCCCCTGGATTTTCGTAACACGATTAACATACGAGATGGTTTAGAGCATGTTTCTGTTAGAGTCGATTATGCATTGGTGAAGATTATTTTTGTGTATGATTGATTGCTTTGAGATGAAATTAACTACTGTTCTCAATTAGTTTGTGTTTTTAACTAATGGGATTAAATGCAGTGGACAAAGGATTGAAATGCATACTGATGAGGTAATTCTTGTGTCAAATCATATAAATCCCAAAATCATTGATCTGATTGTGTAAAGTATATAATGCGAGAATTATAATATCAACACTGATATCAACACTGATATAGGAATAGAGCAAAATACACAAGATTCCGCCCGGAAAAACCTATTCAAGTAATGCTTTCAATATAAGTCAAACAGGGTAAGTAATCAACGGAGAGATAATAATTCTCATAAAGATTCTAAGTTATTTATTACTATGGATGATGAGTTTTTGATTTATCAAAGACTTTACTTGATCTGAATTTAAGAAGTGGTTAGAGGCTATGAAATTTATTTGAATTTAACATATGTATACTGATCAAATGTGGACTTTGGTAGAGCTGTGTAAAGGGGTTAATCCTAGAGTGTAAGTAAGTCTTAAACTACGAAGAAACTCTTTACCAGTTGTAATACTTTAATTTGTGTGAAATTTACTTATTGGTGGATATCATGAATATGAAATATGGGACATTAATTTATGAATGTGTACATAACACAATTTGAATGAAAGCTTTGACATTCTAGAGCATACCAAAAAGATATGCAAAGCAATACAGGATTGCTTTTCTTAATAGAAATTTATTTGATCATGTGTACATGATACAATTTGAATGGAAGCTTTGACGTTCTAGAGCATACCAAAAAAAGACGAAGCTTGTGTTTACAAGAAGGTTAGTGAGGGAATAATTGAATTTTGTATTATATGTGGATGGCATGTTATTCATAAATGACATCTCTACCTTGCAACAAGTCAACATTTGAATAGAAAATTGCCTCAAGTTAGAGACACATATAGACAATGTACTAAGATGCATGATTTTAAGAAAAATATTCATGTTCATTTTTGTCCAAATTATCATCTCTTCCAAATTAGTATAAGTTACTTTTAATAAAAAAATTGTTCCAAATTATAAATTACTTTATAATTCTAATTCAACATTAATGATATTTGTTTCAATATATTCTCTATTATTTATTACTATTTCTTCTTTTAATTCTTTAAATTTCTATTTCATATGTTATAAATGAAAGACAATGTTGTAAATTCATACCTAGTTTCTCTTTCCCATATAAAATTTATTACATTTCTTAATTTTTATAAAATATATAAAACGTCTTATAATTAGGACAGAGGAAATAATATTTATTAATAATATATAATATTTTTTATTTTAAAATAATAAAATCTTTAAAATAGTTAATCTATTTAGTATTAAATAAGTGTGGTTATATCATGAGATTTTGTTAAATATAAGGACAATATTATTAAAACATTCATAAATAAACTTTGTGAATTAATATAAAATTAATTTGTATAGATTAATAATTATATCTCACAGATCATAAATATGAGATATAAATTTTCTTATATGTGTAAATATAATTATATAACAACGAATATTTATATTGAATTGACATTATATAATAATACTAATGCAAGTGTTATAAATTATTCCTATAGTTATATTTATGTATGTTACAATTGGACATGAAACTACTATGATGTTTAAAAGAAGAATTGAATATTTAGTTATCACTTAAATATTATTTGTTATTAGATGATTATAAAATGGATTTTGTTAAATATTTCACGAATTATATTGATTATATATATATATATATATTGAACTTATTTATTATTGAATGTATTAAAAAATTTAATATTTAATTTAACTATACAAAAGTACAAAACGTGACACATATTATTTCTTTAAATCCAAAACAATTTTAGATACGTGATAAACTCAAATATAAAAAAGTGGCATAAGATTGCATAAATAATACGCCACATGCACTTGGTCTTTGATGGTTTTTTCCTCTAGCGTCTCTATAGGCAAATGTGTAGGTAGCATTTTAAACGTCACAAACTTGTTCAACATTATTTCCTACCACACATTACAATACAAACTCCTTATACTTTGCAACCACCTTTCAAACACTCTTCATTCTCTCTCTTTGTTTCACTTCCAAACAAAAGAGGGAAAAACAAAAAACAAATAACTGTTACTCATAACTGCAATAACTTCCATGTAGAATCAATATCATACATTCATAGTTTCATTCCAAAATCATTGGCCTCTGCATCATCTCTTTGAAGGTAATTTCATACTTTGATTGAAATTTTACGTTGCATATTTGATGATGTTTTGAAGGTATGCTAGGTTTTGATTTATTTCTATCTCAATTTATGTCATCAAAATCATTGATGATTTAGGCCTTTCATCCCTTTGTGTTCAAAAAAAAAAAACTATGCAATACCGACATCTCTGAACATATTGTGTCCGGTGTCTGACATGTCTTTATGTCTAACACCGATCAGATATCAATACTAATGATTACGATTCAATTTATTTATTTTTTCAAATTATTATAAGTGTCTGGGTTTGGTTAGTTTCATTTCATTTATGTATATGCAAACTCATGCCTATGTTTGTTATGATCATTGTATGACAGAAGAAAAATGGATCAAATTCAATGGAACAATGAAAATCGAAAAGATAAGATAAAAAAGCCAATTAGAGATTGAAGTATCCTCAGACATGTCATTGAATGATTGTCCTATTTATTATGAATTGATGCTCTTTTTCGAGTATATATTATGGCTTGTGTGAATATACATTAGAAGTTTTGAGACAAGTGTAATGGATTTCAAGGACGGCCATGTGTCGAACGAGCATCGCGAGCTTCATCGATCTGCAGCAGAAAGTGTTGATCCAATATCTGTTTCTCCTTTACAACTTTCTTCTCCTAAGTCACCAAAATCTCCGGGGTCTTCAAATGCGCAAGTTAAGGGAAACACTTTAAGTCCGAAAAATAATCGGCAATCGCATTCTCCAAAAGACGGACGTCCAAAGAAAGGTGAAGTTTTCTTGAATTTCGTTTCTTTATGATGAATGCCGATTCGTTCTAACTAATCATTGTGAATTGCAGCTGGTTCGGGTGGGAAAGGCACCTGGGGTGGATTGCTCGAAACCGAAGACATGAATGTTCTTGATCCGAATGATCCAAACTACGACAGCACTGAGGTAGGTTGTTAAGATTTCATCGTTTTCTTAATATTATAGAAACTTATATTATATCGATCAAATCAGTGTTGTCAAATAGAGGCTAATACGTAACGAAGTTTGAACAAACTGATATTTTCTGCGATCTGCTAATGACAACACTGATTCAAATCTTTGGTTACTTATACGGTTTTGTAATATATCGACAACTATGCAAGTATATACGGTTTTGTAGGAAATTGATGATTCAAATGAAAAGAAAAAGAACACCGCGTTGGAAGATTACAAGAAAAAAGCTACAATAATAGTGGAAGAATACTTTACAACCGATGATGTTGTTGCGACAATGAGTGAACTTAGAGAAATCGGTAAACCAGAATACAGTTACTATTTCGTCAAAAAGCTTGTCTCGATGTCAATGGACAGACACGACAAAGAAAAAGAAATGGCTGCCATTCTCTTATCTGCGCTTTATGCGGATATAATTCATCCTTCGCAAGTTTACAAAGGATTCACCAAGTTAGTCGAGTCGGCTGATGATTTGATCGTGGATATACCGGACACGGTGGATATTCTAGCGCTTTTCATAGCTAGAGCTGTTGTTGATGATATCCTTCCACCGGCATTTTTGAAGAAGCAGATAGCGAATTTACCGAATGATTCTAAAGGTGCTGAGGTTTTAATGAAAGCCGAGAAAAGCTATTTGACAGCGCCTTTACACGCTGAAATCATCGAGCGGCGTTGGGGAGGAAGCAAGAATACAACGGTTGATGATGTGAAGGCGAGGATAAACAATTTCTTGAAAGAGTATGTAGTAAGTGGTGACAAGAAAGAAGCTTTTCGATGCATCAAAGACTTGAAAGTTCCGTTTTTCCATCATGAAATAGTGAAAAGAGCTCTTATAATGGCGATGGAAAGGCGACAAGCGGAAACTCCGTTGCTAGACCTATTGAAAGAAGCGGCCGAAGAAGGCTTCATCAACACAAGCCAAATGTCAAAAGGATTCAGCAGGCTGATTGAAACTGTCGACGATTTATCGCTTGACATACCGAATGCACGCGGAATACTTCAACAACTGATAGCAAAAGCTGCTTCCGAAGGTTGGTTATGTGTCTCGTCACTAAAATCACTTACAGCCGAGGATGAAAAGAACACGATACAAGAAAATGTTGCAAGAAGTTTCAAGATGAAAACACAATCCATCATTCAAGAGTACTTTTTATCGGGTGATATATTCGAAGTGAATAGTTGTTTAGAACAAGAGAACAAAAAAAACTGCGGCGAACTAAATGCAATCTTTGTTAAGAAACTAATAACTCTAGCAATGGACAGAAAGAATCGAGAGAAAGAAATGGCTTCCGTGTTACTTTCATCGCTTTGTTTTCCACCCGATGATGTTGTGAGCGGTTTCGTGATGCTAATTGAATCAGCAGACGATACCGCTTTAGACAATCCTGTCGTTGTTGAAGATCTCGCTATGTTTCTAGCAAGATCGGTAGTTGATGAAGTTTTAGCACCGCAACAGCTCGAAGAAGTTGGAACACAATGTATAAGCCAAGATTCAATTGGAAGCAAAGTGCTTTTGATGGCAAAATCATTGCTAAAGGCTAGACTCGCGGGCGAGAGAATCTTGAGGTGTTGGGGTGGGGGTGGAAGTAGCAAACCTGGATGGGAGATCGAAGACGTTAAAGACATGATCGGGAAATTGTTGGAGGAATATGAATCGGGTGGCGATATAAAAGAGGCTTGTAGGTGCATGAAAGAGTTAGGTATGCCATTTTTTCATCATGAAGTTGTTAAGAAAGCTATGGTGAAAACTATTGAAAAGAAGAATGAGAGGTTATGGGGTTTGCTTAAAGAGTGTTCTGAATCAGGGTTAATAACTATGAATCAAATGGTTAAAGGTTTTGGAAGAGTTGAAGAAGCTCTTGATGATTTGGCTTTGGATGTTCCTGATGCTAAAAATCAGTTTGGATTTTATGTTGAGAAAGCTAAGAATGAAGGATGGTTGGATAGTTCTTTTTGCTACAACAATACAATAGAGAATGGCACAAGTTAAGTTTTTCGATTACCACGATATAGGTACGAAACGATGTATCTATTGTCGACATCGTTCATGAGTGATCAGTCTTTGTTAGAAAGTTTAATAGTTCTTTCTTTCTTACCGAGTTTTCTCCATACACAGAAGTTAGAAATCGAATCTCTAACTACTTGTTTCAGGTGTCTGAGTCTCTTACCACTTGGACCAACCGGATGTTGCTACATATGATAAAGTTATCTTGCAAAACTTTTTTATGTTTATCTTTGTTTTTAAATTTACACTCACATTAGATGCAAGCATAAAGGCATGCTTTATTGATTCATAACTACTTAACTAGCTTTGTAACAAACTTGAGATTTATTTACACAATATTTTTGTTTCATTTTGTCTATTGATTTGGCCCTTTATCATTAATTACACAATTTCAGTTTTGTTTGATTATAAAACTAATTAATCAAGTGTCAATTAAAATTATTAGAATTTTTACTTGTTATGAAACAAGTGTTACAAAAACTCAGAATTCGATTGAAAGTAATTATGGAACAAGTGCTACAAAATCACAATCAATCTAATTTCAGTTTTGTTGGATTCTAATTTAAATGTAGTCTCTTAATTTCAAAGGTCTTCTATTAAAGAGAATGTTCTTTTTGTTTGATCCAAGAATTTGAATAAAATGAAATAGTTGAGTAATATATGTGAAGTATTTTTGCTCTTTCCATTAAACATCCAAATAACGAACACAAACTTGTTTTCTTAAATTTGCAACAAATACCTTTTTAAATGATTGACATTGTAAATGTGATATTTATTTTACGATTCCTTCATAAAGCTTACTAATGACCCTCAAAATAATTAAAACCATGCAATCATCATTGGCATACACATTATACTTTATGGTATAAATAAAGAAAAAATGAACTCATTAACAAAGTATCTGTACTATTCAAATACAAATGTGTGTTTTTCTTTTGTAAGGATAGAGAAACTCAGAAATTCTAGTAAGTATATTATATATTTCGGTTGAAGGTTAGTTCACGGCGGCGAGTAGTCCTGTACGGTGGTTTTTGAGACTGTTTGGGACCAGCTCACGTGAGGTGAGAGATTCTGTTGAGGGGAGTATGTTGCTCATGTATTTCTTTGAGAGGCGACAAGGACTTTCCTTTGGAAATCCAGCTATGAGATTTTCTCGAGGGACGACAAGGATTTTTCTGTAGAAATTTAGCCATGTGATTGCCTCGAGGGGCGACAAGAAATTTCCTAGAAAAATATAGCATATTCATATTGCCTTGATAGGCGACAAGGATCTTTGTTATGAAGTCTAACATATTCATAATTCCTTGATAAGTAGAAATGATATTCGTTTTGAAGTCCAACATATTCATATTGCCTTGATAGGCGGCAAGGATCTTCGTTATAAAGTCCAGCAAGCGAGATGTTTCAAAGAGAGGGTCCCCAATTAAACAAAACATTTGAAAGACCGTCAATAATTACACAGGCACAATGTTTACATGAACATTACAATAACTTTAATTATAATAATATCGAAGATGAAGCACGTTTCAAGTCTTGGGTAGAAGAAGTTCTTTGAGTTCTTGATGCTTGTACGCCCCGTGAGGGGGCTTTTGGTATTTGTGATTAAGTCATTCTCAATTGGGATGTAGTTTTCCCTACTGTGTAGGCATGACGACTTCCTTTAAGACTAGGTCTCCTTATTGCATCTCTCTCGGCTTTACCTCAGAGTTGTACCTCCTTGCGATTCTATGCTTCGAGGAAAATTTTTGGACGTATGCGACTTTTCGCAGCTCGTCGATCAGATCCACTGCATAATTCAATCCTATCTCGTTTGCTTCTTCGTTGAAATGGGCTATGTGCCATGATGGTGTCTCGATTTCTACGGGCAGCATCGCGTCCGTCCCATAAACCATGGAAAATGGAGTTTCCTTGGTGTTGGACTGAGGATTGGTGTGGTACAACCATAGCATCTTGTGCAGCAGTTTTACCCATAGACATTTGGCTTCATCTAGCTTCTTTTTAAGTCCTATGAGGATTACTTTGTTTGTAGACTCGACTTGTCCCTTGGTTTGAGGATGCACCACAGACACGAACTTTATTTACAAGCCCAAATCTTTACAGAAGTCAATGACCATGGTGCTTGCAAATTGGGTTCCATTGTCTGGGACAATGGCGTACGGGAAGTTGTCCAATCCTACTATCAGGAATTTCAACTGACCTGGCACCAGAGGGAATGGCCCCAGAATGTCCATGCCTCACTGATAGCATGCTCAAGGAGAGGTCATCGATCTGAGGAACTCTATCAGGGCATGGTGAAGGTCAGCATGTCTCTGACATTGGTCACATTTTTTGACGAAGGAAATTTTGTCCTTCATTAAGCTGGGCTAGTTCTCCGGATTCCCCCTTAATTAATTTTTAAAAAGGGGTATCCGGAGAACTGGTATGAGAACTTCAGTCAAATTTTGATAAAATTTGGGCGCGTATGATCAAGAATGCTGGAAAGACTATCACCTTATTTTGCTAATAGGATGCATATCCAAAGTGTTATCAAAAGTTTTGCCATATAGATTAAAGCATGTAATTGATGGGATGATATCATGAAATCAATTTCCGTTCTTAGTTGGTTGCCAAATTCTTGATGAAATGGTGGATGAGACTATAAAAAATAATAAAGAATTTTAACTAGTGGATTTTGAAAAATCGTATGATTATGTGGTTGGGGTTTTTTGAACTTTGTTACGGAGAAAATTGGATTATACGACAAATAGAAAAAGAAAGAAATGGATTAACACTTGCCTTAACCATGTCCATGTTTCACCTCTGGTTAATGGAAACCTAATACTGAAATTTAAGATGGAAATGGATCTTAGGCTAGGAGACTCCCACTCACCATTTTTATTCTTATTAGTAGAAGAGAGTTTTAACATTATTATGTAAAAAGTGGTGAAGATTGGAAGATTCAAATGTTTTAGTTTTTAAAATTGGTGTTGAAATTGTTTGTATTAGTCTTTAGTCTAAAAGTGAGTTTCGACAAGCGCATTCTTGTTGGAATAGATGTTACCAAAGATCGGTTAAGATTGGCGGTTGATTGCTTAAATTACAAAGTTGGTAGCACACCATTTAATTACCTAGGATTACCATTGGTGTAAATCCTTGATGGTTTTCCACTTGGTAACCGATGTTGGATGCAGCCAAAAGGATAATTTTTTAGTGGTCTAGTAAAAACTTATCAACAGGAGATAACCTATGGAGAATCAAAAATGAATCAAATGGATTATATAGTGTAAAGTTTTAATATACAAACATTTAGAACGGATTAAAGAAAATACATATATAACCACAACTAACTCAACTAGCCATATCATTGGAGAGGAGAAAAGTGAATGAAAATCTCCATTGGTTAGAATTATATAAATTATAGCAACATGAATATTCCTTCTTCATGATAGTTACAATGTAATTGTTGCCTAACAACATGTACATGCTCATCTATGGAGAGAACAAATTGTAATAAAAACCACTCCATTCATAAACAAAATGAAGTCAAAAACATTCCCATTGCAAGCCGGTGACAGTATATGAAATTCTTTTTTCCACTTCAATCCTATGTGCTTCATAGAAGCGACAACAAAATGAAGAGAAATAATATGCAGAATGAAAGAAACCCTTACTCTCTGAACAACAAGAGCGTGTATCATACATGAATCATGATTATCAAATGTAACATCAACTATTATTAATCTATAAAACTAATTATCAAAAATATATCAATTTAGACAACTTGAAAGCGCGGAGAGAAAAACATAAAAGCCTACCATAAAAGCAGCACACGGGTCCATTCACCAACCGCGTTTTGTTAGAAAATCTTTAGTTCTCTTTCTCATACGGGTGAAGACAATAACTACACAAGCCAAGATCCATGGAGAAAAGTTCCCGGAAGAAAAGTTTAATTTCTTCATCCATTCGGGAGTATCCCTCGAAACTATTACTATCATGAGGGTTATTAGTGCTACCCCGATCAAGATCCTTGTAATTGGTTTAAGTAGCGAGTCCTGCAAAAATATAATGTTTCGGTAAATTAGATGCTTACATCCCACAACAGTTTTAATGACTAGATATTATTATTACTTATTGAAAATTCGATAGAGAAAAAAAAGTCGATCAAATTACACAACTTGCTACTGTACAAACACGATTTTAAATTGCAATTCTAATTCCTAGCAAAACCTGAAAAGTGAAAAAAGGATAGCCCCAAGCTTTTGAGAAAGCTGATAATTTTCCTTTTATTTAAATTAAAATAGTCCATTGAACATTTGTTCATTCCTATACTCTAAATAAGGAATAACATCCGAATACGGGTGAGAATACGTTGTGCCGAACTAGGCTTTGTCAAACTTAAGTCTAGCCTACAAAAAAATTCAAAGCCTAAGTCTGGCCTGTAGACTATCAAAGGCTTATTTTTAGGTATGTGTCTAGCCTTTTCGAATGCCTTGTTGGACTATTGACTTGCTTAAAACCCTATTTCATTAGAACATATGTTTTTGATAGTTTCCAGAGAGATAATGTGGTTATGCATAATCAAATTTATAGAGAATTAAAGAAATGCTCAGTCCATATAGCAAACATAAACGTGTCTTCAATTCTTCAATAAACTGACAACAAGCAGAGTTTACAAGAAACTTTTTGTCAACAATGCCTCAAAGAAATGAATTATCTTCGGTTCACCAAGATTAATGAACTACACCATAAGAAAGAAGAATTAGTATTTCACTAGAAAAGATCCACATGGCTGGAATTACAAAAGAAAACAAAGAGGAACAGAAGCAAGACGTGCTTGAGTGAATTGCCAGAAAATCAGGATGAAGAAGAAAGGCCTTCAACTGAGACCACTTTGCTTGCCGACTTGAAGGAATGCCAAAAGCCCCATGGATTTGCTTTTTTGAGCAAACCAAACAAACTATCCAAATGGAAAAAGCTGTGAAGGAAAAACCATTTAGTACATAACTAGATGTTTTCGAGGTTGTGGAGTGGATTTCTTTTTGAAGTTGTGAAATCTAAAAGATTCAAATTGATGGCCAGGGCTATAAAAAAATATTGTCTTCAATTAAGCTTTACGTAGCTTTAAGCTTGTTAAAATATACTCTTTGATGAGAAAGTATATTAACACCCAATCGGATAAACCAGTACAGCAGAGAACGCCAAAACAATTAGCCAATAAACCAAAATAGGGGTTATAGTCCTACAAGAATATGGTTGAGTTGCACACTAAGAACAAGGTCGTTGAAAAAAATAACGAGGAAGAGAAGAAAAATGAGGAGAGTAATTGACTATCTTTTTACTTGTTATACAAAATATAAATAGATGCTAGGTGTATGCAGTTACAATTGTAATACTAGTAAATAAACCATGGTAAGCATACCATCTGATTCTAGGCGTAGGAAGTTACCGTTCTAGGTGATTCTAACTGAAAACCGTAAGGATAATTATAGGCTATGTAGCACTGACACAGTGACACTTCCTATTTAAGATGAATTTGGTGTACAACATGAGTCGATTTCCAACACCGACTTAGTTAATAATAACATTCAATCATATCTAATTTCTCAAATCATTAACAGTATATACTTGTCAGTGTCCTATCTTGTGTTCAGGTTAGTGTTTCTTAGCTTACTAAATAAACACAACAACAACAACAACAACATCAATCAAGTCTTATCCTACTAAGTAGAGTTTGTTACATAGATCAATCCAGAGCCTAATGTTTGCCATATCTTACCAAACACATTTTGTGCAAATGATACCTACACAAACATCATTATACCTAGAAACAAACAAACACAAAGTAACCAAAAAAACACCAATTAACAACAAAAGATAAACAATTTCGAAACCAAACCTTAGGTTCTCCATCAAGGTAAACAACAGCACCATCCCTATAAGTCAAAATCGACCTTCCATTCCTAGGGTTAAACCGAACAGGAACACCACGAACACGACTCTCATGATTAAACGCAAACAAACACTTGAATCCATGTTTTTCCAGAATATCCCCAACCTCGAGCTGATCCTGTTCCCAACCTCCCAACGGCGATTTGAACACAACGACCGGTCCTTTCCCCTGCCGGAATAAATGGATCTCAACCTCCGGTACCTTTGTGCGGACGTGCCGTGCGGTGTCGTTTTGGGGGTCTTGGGTGATTTCCTCCTCGATTTCAGTGAGTAAGGGTGAATTTACATCGACCATGTTTTGATTCGTTTCTTCTTGTTGTTGTTGTTACACTCTGTCACTGTTTGTTGTGTTGTGTGGATCGATGAAAACGTCTTTCACTTGTTTCGGTAACTTCAAGTTGCACTCGTATCATATTCTTTTTTAATGACAACATGATTATTATTATTTTTTAATCGCGAGTCCATATATCCGAATCAATCATTTTAATTCAAAAAAATAAAATGTCATTTATGACATTCATATATCATTGTTATCATGAAAATTAGTCTAAGATATTCCACTTAAAAAAAAATGTCATTTATGACATTCATACCCAACATGAAGAAACTAAAAAATTATGAATTTTATACTATTATGGAAGATTATTTTATGTAAATTAGACATTTTTAAAAATAATTTTGCATATTTATTTTTAATGTATTTGATCAATCCAACTCAAACTAATATGTTAATTTTGATTTGATTCAATTTGGGTTTTATCAAAAGGGTCATGCTAACGAGTATTTTGGGCACTCTTTAAGGTTCTAAATAAAAAAACATTCTCTAAATAAATTAATTATTTTAATTTTCAATGCATATTGTTAATGAAACGTACGTTTTTGTTTCTTAAAAATTAAATCATTTCTATTTTTAATGCATTAAATTAAATACAAGTACTTTTAACATAACATACATTTTTAAACTCTTAACTAGTACTCCTAGGTAGAGCTATCAATATGGGTTATCCGACCCTAAACGGGTCAGCCCTAGTGGGCCCTGAGTTTTTCAGGAATGGGCCAAAAAGGCCCTGTATAATATGGGCTCGAGATTTAGTACCCGAGTCCGGCCCTAGATGGGCTTCAGGATACCCGACCCTAAATGGGCTTTTTTATTTAAAAAAATTAAAATAAAAACTCCATAATATTTATTATAAATAAAATAAAGATTATGTTACTTTAAACAAAATACATTTTTAAGTACTATATTATCTCTTATCAATACTATAATGTGTTTCTAAATACAATATATGTTTAAATTGTATAAAATAATACTTGAATATTTATTATAAGAGAAAAACTAATATAATACGATGAAAAATGTTGATTATATTAATGTATAATATTTAAAAGAGAAAGATTGAATAAAATAGAGATAAAATTTAGTGAAGTGAGAAAAATCAATATGCTATTTTGGAGTAAGATAATATAAATATTAATATATTTTTTAAAATTTATAATTATGCGGGCCTGGTGGGCTAGCCCTAATGGGTAGCGGGCTTTTCAGGGTTGGGCTAAAAAGGCCCTGAAAAATATGGGCTCTAATTTTAAGGCCCAAGCCCTATGACTTTTCGGGCCCGGCGGGCCGGCCCATATGGGCTAGCCCATTTTGACAGCACTACTCCTAGGACACTCCTTAGCATTTTCCTTATAAAAAAATATATGCAAATCCAATTCAAACCAATTCATATATTTTTAATCAGTTGGGCATCAGATTCTCTCTAATCCAAACCAAATCGTCCGTGAATACCCCTATATAATGTGGTAAATTAATGGTTTTTCAGTGTTGTGAAACATGTGTTAAGTCATAAGTTTAGTCTCACTTTGTTTTTTAAAAGGAAATCCAATCATATCAGTTGAAAATAATCATGAAAGTCTCATACACGTTGGCTTAGCTATTGTGAGAATAATAGGGTTATCGATGGCGCATTAGGCTAACAAATGGGTTTTGCTATTCTGGTCTATACCATTGTGATTAATGGTGCTACTAGCAAACCAATCTAAAGTTTTCTTAAGGGAAATTCTTATTCCACCTCATGCCTTTCTAGCGCATCATGTGAAGTTCCTTAAATGTCCCTCGAAATCGGAAGCATATTTTCGGTGCGCACCAAAGGCTGATAAATTATACATTGGAACCGCAAATGTATTTCCGATTTTGAACCGGATACATAAATATGGTTTTATGCTATACAAAGAAAAAACATCAATAAATAACACCAATATCACAAACTCAAAATAGGAATCATAACATAAACATAGGAAACACATTAAGAATTTTAACACAAAGCAAACGTTACAACATCATGATAATATCATCGACCGATCTTGAAATAGTCGCATCTAGCTCAAATGGAACTTTCAAATCAAAACAGGTATAAGTATTCCACATAGCCCGCATATCTGTGTCGTTCTTCAGCTCACGGTTGATGAACACAAGCTTCCCATCTTTGTCAACAGATGACGAGCGATACTCGATCTTCACAACTTTGCAATTGTCGCCATAAGGTACAAGTTTCTGCAATATTATATGTACTTCTTCAATTAGGGTGTACATGGTGACCTTAAATTCGCGTGATGGCGTGGCGCCGGTAAAGTGGACAGCTCCAACATGTCATTCGATGTTCATTTTCATGTTCATTTCTGGTTTTAGGTGTTGTGTCAAGAAAAAATATGACAAATGAGATTATTTATAGTAGGTGGATGCAAACATGACCATACAAATCATATCCTTCTATCATAATGGAAACCGAAAGTGCAACTACGATTTTAAAAGATTGAAAACCGGAAATATATTTTTATATTTCCGGGTAGTACCCTGAAGCTGATAAAACAGAAACAGAACAGAAACAACAACATTAAGAAATAAACCTCATGTATTGAAATATTGTATTTTGGTCAAACTACAAAAATGGCTATATTTCCACAGCATAATACGTGAACAAAATAACATTTACAATAAAATGAGACCTAACTACGTAAATGAGCCAAAAAAATATCGTCACCCAAATCCACTAGAGGCACCCCTTTTGAATTTTCTCTATTTTTTCTATTTCAATTTTGTTCAACTTATTGTAGTCTTGGATCCTTTCAATGAATTGGTCTGGCCAGGTTTCGAACGAGATTGTGAAATGAATCTCCCACTCTAGTGATGTAGGTGGTATAGGGCATCCCAGTTTTAAATACATTTGAACAAAATGTCGCAGATTTGAAACCTACCCAACACATATGATACGATCATTGAGATTTGGTATTGGAGTAGTGTGTAGAGGGAAAAAGTCTTTGAGAAACCGTATCTCGTAAGGTTAATACACACCCTCTCATACGCATTTGCTATTAAAAGACTCATATTAGGGATAGACATCCACTTATCCTCCGATGCGAATCCACTCACGCTTGGTACAAGAGTGTTATATATTTCTTCAACTTCCTCTTTACTCCCGAACACACGTGTGTACAAATCTCTATTTACCCTCAACTCTTTGATCAGGTTATGTCGGACAATAATGTAATCCCCTTTCCCTTTACCGAGTAAACCAGAAACAGCTCAAAAACCACAGTTACAATACCCCCCCCCCCCCACATTAACAATCTGTTCAATGTACTTGTGCATAAAAACTGGTACGTGATCGATGAGTTGTATTTTTGGTGGAGTCGGTGTTGTGGGTGGTTTACTAATGCGGGAACCTTTGAAAGCATTTTTCTGAGATTTTGGAGTAGGTGAATCGGGAAAAACTTTGTCAACGTGCTCAAAATATGATGGACTCCTCGTAGTTGAACTGTCGCTCGGTGTCGGTTTCACCTTCTTAGGTGCTCCTTTAGTTTTTACCGATCGAGATGGTGGTTTTAAGTATGCGGTCTCTGGGAACGCAATCTTCCTCAATTTTTATTTGATGTGGAGTTTGGTGGCGTCATCGGCTTTCAAAATCTTTCTTGTATCTCTTCCCATCTAGTCAAGATGGAAATACTTCAATTTTCGTCTGTCGTTTTACCATCATCTTCAAAATTGAGTCTCTTCCAATGACTAGAGATGTAACGCCCCAAATTTAATTAATTATTTAATTAAATTAAATCAAGGATTTATTCGTTGGAATTAGTCGAAGTCGGGATTTATCGGTATTATTCTAAAGGCGTAATTGGATTAATATGTTGATTTGAGCAGTTAAGTTTATGGTCGGATTAGTCGGAGAAATACAATTGCGAGTTGGTATTAACTAAGTTAAGGAGCAATTGTAGTTGGGGAATATTATTGGGAATAATATTCGTTATGTTATTTGGTTATTCAATTATGTGTGTTATTTGGCTTAATTGAGTAATTAGCGGAATATTATGAATTGGGCCTATATAGAATATGAGATTGGATTGTGGGTTAAGCCCAATTAAGAAAATAAGGATAGTAAGGGAGTTGGGGTTTTAGAGACATAACTCTCATTTGGTGAAATAAGAGAAAGAAGAGAAAGAAGGGAAGAAAGAGGAAAACTATGGCTAGAAGAGGAAAGGACTCCATTGAAGAAGGTGAAGCTTTTACTAAGGTAAGGGTGGGATTCTTACTCTCTAAGGGTTGGCATGATGATGTTTATGGTGGGTTAGATTGTATGTTACTCTCCATGGATGTGTGAGTTTGAAATTGTTAGGGTTTATGATTGAATCCATGAAATTGTGCCATTAATAATGTTGTTGATGTTTGTGTATGAACCCATGATTAGAAGTATGTTTAGGAACCTTACTTGTGTGGTAATTTGCTTTCAATTGATGTATAAATGGTGTATGGGTTAATGGGTGATGTATGAGGGGATTAGGGAAGAAAAATGGTGATTTTAGGGTTTCTACGAAGCTTAGGTCGACCTACACAAAGGTTTGCGTCGACCTGTGCAGCGTAAAAAGGCAAAAATCTGGGTTTCTGATGAATGCGTCGACCTATTGGGTCAGCGTGCGCATACCCGAGGGGGACAGAAACATTTTGCGTCGACTTGAAGATTCCTTTGCGTCGACCTGCTGATGTCCATTTTTGACAGATTTTGTAAGGACCATAACTTTTGATCCGTAACTCCGTTTTAGGCGCCGTTCGAAGCGTTGGAAAGCTAACGCAATGAACTATACCATGATGCAATAAAATGATTCATATGATATAGTTTCCTATTATGTTTATTAGGGTTAAGCGATGAACTATGTTGTGTTAACGTATGAAGTATGCTCTTTGTGATGAATTGACATAACTGTGTTGTAGTATAACTTGATGTATGTTTTCTTATGATGATGCAATGTTATTGAGATGATGATATGTACCTTCCTCATGATGAGATAATGATGTATGTGATGATATGCATAATTGATAAAGATGTTATATGCTATATGCGATTAATTGTGCGTATTTGATATGTATGAGTTGAAGATGATGCCATGTGATGAATTAACAATATATATGAAGTTGAATATAACGTATTATGATGATTACTTGAATTAAGGAATATGATGAATGTGTTGATGTTATTGGCAATGTGATGAATTGTTGATGTTTGTCGTTAACATTATGAATTGTTGTTGTTGTTGTAACATGTTGATGTTTGTCGTTGTTGTGCAATATGTTGAATTGTTATTGTTGCTATAACATGATGAATTTGTCGTTGTTTGTTGTAGACCCTATGGTCACTATTGATAAGTTGTATTATGTTGATAAGAATGAAGTTGAATAGAGGTTGTATGTCAATATGATGTGATGATATGATTGAGATGTGGTAAATTACTATGATACGTGTTGTGAAAAACGATACCAAGAACAAATTATAATAGGGAATTAGGGAAGAGAATAAGAACACAAGAATTGGTTATAACTGCTATTCTTTTACTTTCTCTTAAAACAAGATTACAAGTTTACAAGAATAACAAATAACCTCTCTCACCCTAAATTAGGATTTGCAGCTTAGCAATGATGAGAGACTAGTATGCTATTTATAATAAAACCTAACATACTAACTAATGGGCTTTTTCAGCAAGGCCCATTACACAAGCCAACTTAATAAACAAGCTAACTTAACAAATTAGGGTTTAAACACTAAAACCTAATTTAACATGCTAACAACCCTAGCATCTTCGACATCTGCATGCTAAACCCATCTTTGACTACAGCATGCACACTTCGACACCAGCATGTGAACAATCCTTCGACTTCATGCTTAACTCTGTCGAACTGTCGAACCAAGAAGCTACCCTTCGACAATACTAGAGTTTGATCCAATATCTCACAAATCTCCACCTTGGACCTAACTCTACAACGTCAAGGAACAGACTAGCTTTCTTCATGCAGCTTTATCAACTGCATACAGTGGAAAAACTTGCAACTCGGCAATGTCTTGGTGATCATATCAGCAGCATTGTCTTCAGTCGAAACCTTCAGCACTTGGACTTCTCCATGCTCGATTACTCCTCTGACGAAATGCAGCCTCACATCAATGTGCTTAGTTCGCTCATGATAGGCTGAATTCTTTGACAGGTGTATTGCACTTTGACTATCACATTTAACAGTGATACCTCGACCTTGAAGTTTCAGCTCCTTCGCAAAACCTTCAAGCCACAATGCTTCTTTCACAGCTTCAGTGAGAGCAATATATTCCGCTTCAGTGGTTGATAGAGCAACAACCTTCTGAAGAGTTGCTTTCCAACTAATTGCTGTGCCAAACATAGTGAAAACATATCCAGAAATAGACTTTCTAGAATCCATACAACCTGCATAATCAGAGTCGACATATCCTTCTATTGCTGCTTTACTATCTTCACCCAAGGCTCCACCATAAATTAAGACTCTGTTTAGAGATCCATTTATGTACCTTAAAATCCACTTCAATGCTTGCCAGTGAGCCTTTCCAGGATTCGCCATGTACCTGCTTACAAGACTTACTGCGTATGCTATGTCGGGTCTAGTACAGACCATAGCATACATCAAAGAACCAACTATATTAGCATATGGGATGCTATTCATATAGGCTCTTTCGACATCAGTACTGGGACACTGATCAATACTCCGCTTGAATTGAGGGTTTGTTGGAGTCACAACTGGCTTCGAATTCGACATACCAAACTTTTCAAGAATTTTCCGTAGATATGCCTCTTGAGATAGGCATAACTTCGACTTCTTTCTATCTCTTCGAATGTCAATTCCAAGAATCCTGGAAGCAGCTCCCAGATCCTTCATATCGAACTCCTTATTGAGTTCAGCCTTCACCCTCATCACATCTTCAACACTGTTGCTAGCTATGAGAATATCATCCACATAAAGCAACAAAATAACAAATGAATTAACAGGTCGAAATTTGAAGTAAACGCAGTGGTCGAACTGACTTCTAATGAAACTTATGCGTGCCATGAACTTGTCGAATCTCCTATTCCACTGTCGAGGAGATTGTTTCAGCCCATACAAAGATCTCTTTAACTTGCATACATAATCTTCCTTCCCCTTTTCGACATACCCTTCAGGTTGCCTCATCAGGATCGTTTCATCTAGATCACCATACAAGAACGCAGTCTTCACATCCATCTGTTCCAGTTCAAGATCGAACTGTGCCACCATGGCAAGCAACATTCGAATGGACCTATGCTTCACAACAGGAGAAAACACATCATTGAAGTCGACACCTTCTTTCTGAGTGAAACCCCTTGCAACTAACCTTGCCTTGTATCTTTTCGACGTCACTCCTTCAATTCCTTCCTTAACTTTGAAAATCCATTTACAGCTGACTAACCTTGCCCCAACAGGTTTATTGATCAGTTCCCAAGTATGATTATCATGAAGAGATTTTATCTCATCATCCATGGCCTTCAGCCATTCAGTCTTATTCCGACTCCTCATAACTTCCTTATAGTCTCTGGGTTCTTCGTCTAGAACCTCACTTGCAGAGATTAAGGCATAAGCTATAAGATCTGCATATCCAAGTCTTTGAGGTGGCTTGATGACTCTTCTCGACCTATCTCTCGACAATAGGTAGTCATCATCAGTTTCCTCAACTTCAGCATCTTCTGCTTCTTCTTCGACTTCATCTGGGATATGCAATTCAACATCAACATGCTCCACCTCAACAGGAATCTCTACCTGTTCCAGCTCTTCGTCAGATGTTTCTGTACTTCGACCAACATCATCAGTTTTCTTAAAAGCCATTTCAGCTTCATTGAAAACTACATCTCGACTGGTGATACACCTCCTGTGACCTGGCTCTAGGCACCATAGCCTATAAGCTTTGACTCCTTCAGGGTATCCCATGAACATGCATTTCAGAGCTCTAGGTTCGACCTTGTCTTGCCTAATGTGAGCATAGGCTACGCAGCCAAATACTCTCAGTTTGTCGAGATCTGGTGGATGTCCCGACCAAACTTCTTCAGGTGTCTTCATATCTAACGCTGTCGAAGGACATCTGTTTATCAGATATGTTGCTGTCGAAACAGCCTCAGCCCAGAACACCTTTGTTAACCCCACACTAGTCAACATGCATCTGACTCTCTCCAAAATAGTTCGATTAAAACTTTCAGCCAAACCATTTTGCTGTGGAGTACCTGCAGTAGTTCTATGCCTTGCAATACCAGAGGCAGCACAAAAACTGTCGAATGCCTCATTGCAAAATTCAAGGCCATTGTCGGTTCTCAACCTCTTGACCTTTCTGCTAGTCTGATTTTCAACCAGAGTCTTCCAACTTTTGAAATTCTCAAAAGTTTCATCCTTAGTCTTCTGGATGAATACCCATAATTTTCTGGAATAATCATCTACTATGGATAGAAAATACCTTGCTCCTGAATGTGATGGACACCTTGCAGGCCCCCAAAGATCAGCATGGATGTAATCAAGGGATCCATGTGTTCTTTGTTTGCCTTTGTTGAACTTCACTCTGTAAGATTTTCCAAGTACACAGGGTTCACAAAACTTCAGCTTTTCGATTTTGTCTCCACCAAGCAGATTTTGTTTCCCTAATTTGACCAGACCTCTTTCACTGACATGGCCCAATCCCATGTGCCAGATTTCTGTTTTCGACAAAGGTTTCGTGGATGCAACATTTGTCGAACCACTTACAACTTCAGCCTCAAGGGTATACAAGCCTTGTTTCTTCACGCCTCTCAAGACTTCCTTCGAACCCTTCATGACTCTTAGGATACTTTTCTCTCCTTGGAAAACATATCCTTTCTTGTCGAATTCACCAAGAGAAAGCAGATTTCTCTTCAAATCAGGAACATACCAGACTTCAGTCAACAACCTTATTGACTCATCATGGAGCTTGAATCTCACATATCCAACACCTGCAATCTTGCAAGCCTTGTTGTTTCCCAGCAATACTGATCCACCATCTTGATCACATAATTCCTCGAACAAGTCTTTGTTTGGAGTCATGTGCCAAGTGCAACCTGAATCCATAATCCACTCCTTCTTAGAGTCATTGCTTGAAACCACAAGAACATCAGATGATTCGAAATCATCTTGAACAATGGCAGCGTTGCCATTATCCTTACCTCCATGATATTTCAAGCGTTCAGGGCACACCTTTCTTGTGTGACCCTCCTTCTTACAATGGTAGCATCGAATGCCAGATGCTTCGCCACTGTAAGTCTTCGACTGGCTTTTGCCTTTCTTCTTGTCGAACTTACCATCCTTTCGTAAGAGTTTTCCTTTAACGGCCAAACCTTCGCCAACAGTCGAAGGTTTATGCTCCTTTCGTTCATTCAAGTCCTTAGAGTACAAGGCTGATTGAACTTCTTCAAACGTCAGGGACTCCCTTCCATACAAGAGAGTTTCTTTGAAGTGAGCATGTGATCGAGGCAAAGAACACAATAGTAACAGCGCTTGATCTTCATCATCGATCTTCACATCAATATTTTCAAGATCAAGAATCAGCTTGTTGAACATATCCAACTGCTCAGCCAATACTTTGTCTTCAATCATCTTGAATGAATACAAAGCTTGCTTCAGGTAGAGTCGATTTACCAGCGATTTGGTCATATACAAACTTTCAAGTTTCACCCATAACCCTGATGCCGTCGTCTCCTTTGATACCTGCCGGAGAACCTTATCACCAAGGCTCAACAAAATTGCGCTGTGTGCTTTCTCGATCATATTTGTCTTCTCCGCTGCCGTCAATTCTGCATTCATGGCTGCCTCTCCCTTCAACGCTTCCAAACAACCCTGCTGAACCAGTAGGGCTTTCATCTTCAAGCGCCACAGACCAAAATCATTCACTCCGGTGAACTTTTCAATCTCATACTTTATTGAAGGCATCTTCTCCACGCTCACCGCACCAATTTGTTGTGAAAAACGATAGCAAGAACAAATTATAATAGGGAATTAGGGAAGAGAATAAGAACACAAGAATTGGTTATAACTGCTATTCTTTTACTTTCTCTTAAAACAAGATTACAAGTTTACAAGAATAACAAATAACCTCTCTCACCCTAAATTAGGATTTGCAGCTTAGCAATGATGAGAGACTAGTATGCTACTACCTCTGTTCGTTTTTAAAAGAGACAAATTCACTTTTTAGGTTCATTGAATAATCAATGTATCTAGTCTATAAACAGACCATATACATTGGTTATTCAATGAACCTAAAAAGTGACTTGTCTCTTATAAAAAGGAACGGAGGTAGTATTTATAATAAAACCTAACATACTAACTAATGGGCTTTTTCAGCAAGGCCCATTACACAAGCCAACTTAATAAACAAGCTAACTTAACAAATTAGGGTTTAAACACTAAAACCTAATTTAACATGCTAAAAACCCTAGCATCTTCGACATCTGCATGCTAAACCCACCTTTGACTACAGCATGCACACTTCGACACCAGCATGTGAACAATCCTTCGACTTCATGCTTAACTCTGTCGAACTGTCGAACCAAGAAGCTACCCTTCGACAATACTAGAGTTCGATCCAATATCTCACAATACGGTTATTGCCATAGAACCTTGGCATGGAGTTGATGTTGTTTAAGTTGATTATGTTGTTTAAGTTGATTATGTTGTTCAAGTTGATTATGTCGTTTAAGTTGATTAAGTGGTTTAAGTTGTGTTTGTGGATGTGCATCATTTGAGTCGCATCCATTGCATTGTTTGAGACGGCCCTTGTGGCAATTGTTTGAGACGGCCCTTGTGGCAAATGTTTGAGACGGCCCAATGGCAAACTGTTTGAGACGGGAGTTATACTCCAATGGTACCACATGCATATGCATAAGTTTGAGTCACATTTGAGTCGCATTTGAATTGCATTTGAATTGTGTTTGGATTGTTGAGATGACGAGGTGTTTGTGGTGACGTATTTGATATCATACTTGTATACTTGAATATGTGATTAATGACCTCGTTGCCGTTTTGAGAGTTGTATTATATTGATAAGTTGTTTTGCGGTGAAACTTGTTGTAATATGTTATGTGATGCGAAGTGGTGAAATTATGTATGATCTATATCTCCTATATTATTTATCATGCATTCATTTATATTGTAAGATATCTCACCCCTTTGCTGATATTTCCCCTACCATGGGAAATGGGCAGGTACTCAAGATTAGCCGTGGTTGTTCGAGTTCGTTTATGTGAAGTCTTGATGTTGCTTTACGACAAGTCGAGTTGGTGTCTATTGCTCTGATACGTAGCACTCGGGGGATTAGTCTTTATTATTTGATTATTGTATTCTATGATGACGTTTGTGTTAAATTGAATTGAAAGATGTTTATAAGTTTAAGTTGTAAGTGGTGAATGAAGTTTTGTTCCGAATGCTATGTATCTTTATTAAGTGCAATATAAGTATGTTTGTTTGGTTAAGTCGAATTGTGACATCCCATCTTTGATGAATATTTTTAAATGCACTCTGATTTTTCGCTTATAATTGTGGGGTAGATAATGGGTGTTACAATAGTGGTATCAGAGCAGGTCGGTCCGTCCGGCCAATGTTGTCTAATGTTGTTTATTCCCGTGTACGCGACGAGTGTGTGAAACACTGTCGGTACTTGTTGTTCTTATGATCGTTTGTCTGCAGGAGTTGGTTTGAAGCTAAGTGGGGGAGAAGCTATGCTTCTCGGTTCTGTTTCAGTTGTAGGATGTAGTATGCTGCTGATGGACTGTGAAGTTGTTGGTTGAGCAAACTTGCGTAAGATGTCGATGTTGGATCAGTGATTAAAAGAAGTATTGTTGTAAGATTGATGCAAGTGATTGAGGCAGTAGTAGAAGCCGTTGAAGTTGTTGAAACTTTATGAAGGGCGAGTAAGAGCTGGAAGTGCGCTGAGATGAGTATGATTTTAATAATAAGAAGTGTTAATAATGGCGTACAAGAATTTTGTTCAGATGTATCGTCAGAGGTGTTTTAGTAGGAAGCTGCAAGACGTCGGTGTTAGCTTATTCAGATGATTTTGGAAGATTAGTGAATTATGGAATTGTACTACTTTTGGTGATATGAGTACAAGCTAGAAAAGAACATTACTAATGTTGGTGATGATGGCTTATGCTCCATTATGGTTGTCGGCTGTCTATTGACAAATTGAGGACTTGATCACCCTTAATCTCTTGTTGATAGTAGACGAAATCGTGATTGGATGGCATGGACGTATCTTGCTAGCTTGATAGTGCGTAAAGAGATGAATGTTATGTCGTGAAGATAGTTGCTCTCTGGTTGGTGTGAATTAATGGAAAAGTATCCATGAATGGTGGAGAATTAATGAACAAGTCGGAGAAGCTGATTTATAGGCGAGATAACATCGTAAAGTGAAGGATTGAGAACGTCGAGTGAGCCACGATTTTGTGATGGATGTTTAAGGAAGTCCGAACTAGATTAAGACTTGTGAACCGTGTAATTGACGGAAAGATTTTACGTGGACGGTGACTTAAGATGGATTATCAGAGTTGCGCAGCGGATGTGTAAGGTGGCACAATTGCTATGTGCGTGTGTTTGTTAGAGGTGAAGAACTAGGTACCGGAAGCTTAGAAGAATGATATATCTTGATCTGCATGTTTGATTTGGTGGGTGTTGAGATAAGAACGATGTGTCGGAGATATGATATTTTCTCGTGAATACTTGCTGAGTTTATAAGGATAATATTGGATTTGTTAGTTTATGGTGATGTTGGGTGTATTCGTCGAGTGATCTTGTTAAGTTGATGTTATTGTGATTCGATTTTCTGTTGTCATGATATTATTGTTGGACACTGTATGTAAGAAGTGATATTTCGTACTATGACTGAGTTGATTATGCTGGCTATGTTGATGTAACCTATAAGGGTGATATGACGAGGCGAAGATAGAGCAGTTGGTGTTGGTTAAAGATTGGCATGTATAATTAAGGGAATGGAAGTAAGTATGTGTTCTGGTGTTGAGAATGTTGTTAATACGATAATAGTATGGAGTTGAACACCAAAGTATATGAGGATTATGAGTGTTACTACCTTAAGAATCATATGTCAAGTTATGGTTGAGCAGTGGTGACTCTGTTGCTAAGTTAATGAAGTGAGATTGTATCTCCAAGTATAAGCGTGTTAAAGTTGTTGTTACCATAAGTATTGGTGAGTCGAGAGATTCCTGAGATGGTTGGTAAGTTGCTAACGAGTATGTCATTGAGATGTCGAATAATTTTCACTGGATTTAAGTCAGATTGAGTTGTTTTGGTTGTCAAAGTGTTGTCAAATGCAACTGAGGATCGGAGAGTTGGAAGCGAAGTTGAGGACGGTTATGTCGGATAGATTTTCGAGGACGAAAATATTCTAAGTGGGGGAGAGTTGTAACGCCCCAAATTTAATTAATTATTTAATTAAATTAAATCAAGGATTTATTCGTTGGAATTAGTCGAAATCGGGATTTATCGGTATTATTCTAAAGGCGTAATTGGATTAATATGTTGATTTGAGCAGTTAAGTTTATGGTCGGATTAGTCGGAGAAATACAATCGCGAGTTGGTATTAACTAAGTTAAGGAGCAATTGTAGTTGGGGAATATTATTGGGAATAATATTCGTTATGTTATGTGGTTATTCAATTATGTGTGTTATTTGGCTTAATTGAGTAATTAGCGGAATATTATGAATTGGGCCTATATAGAATATGAGATTGGATTGTGGGTTAAGCCCAATTAAGAAAATAAGGATAGTAAGGGAGTTGGGGTTTTAGAGACATAACTCTCATTTGGTGAAATAAGAGAAAGAAGAGAAAGAAGAGAAAGAAGGGAAGAAAGAGGAAAACCATGGCTAGAAGAGGAAAGGACTCCATTGAAGAAGGTGAAGCTTTTGCTAAGGTAAGGGTGGGATTCTTACTCTCTAAGGGTTGGCATGATGATGTTTATGGTGGGTTAGATTGTATGTTACTCTCCATGGATGTGTGAGTTTGAAATTGTTAGGGTTTATGATTGAATCCATGAAATTATGCCATTAATAATGTTGTTGATGTTTGTGTATGAACTCATGATTAGAAGTATGTTTAGGAACCTTACTTGTGTGGTAATTTGCTTTCAATTGATGTATAAATGGTGTATGGGTTAATGGGTGCTGTATGAGGGGATTAGGGAAGAAAAATGGTGATTTTAGGGTTTCTACGAAGCTTAGGTCGACCTACACAAAGGTTTGCGTCGACCTGTGCAGCGTAAAAAGGCAAAAATCTGGGTTTCTGATGAATGCGTCGACCTATTGGGTCAGCGTGCGCATACCCGAGGGGGATAGAAACATTTTGCGCCGACCTGAAGATTCCTTTGCGTCGACCTGCTGATGTCCATTTTTGACAGATTTTGTAAGGACCATAACTTTTGATCCGTAACTCCGTTTTAGGCGCCGTTCGAAGCGTTGGAAAGCTAACGCAATGAACTATACCATGATGCAATAAAATGATTCATATGATATAGTTTCCTATTATGTTTATTAGGGTTAAGCGATGAACTATGTTGTGTTAACGTATGAAGTATGCTCTTTGTGATGAATTGACATAACTGTGTTGTAGTATAACTTGATGTATGTTTTCTTATGATGATGCAATGTTATTGAGATGATGATATGTACCTTCCTCATGATGAGATAATGATGTATGTGATGATATGCATAATTGATAAAGATGTTATATGCTATATGCGATTAATTGTGCGTATTTGATATGTATGAGTTGAAGATGATGCCATGTGATGAATTAACAATATATATGAAGTTGAATATAACGTATTATGATGATTACTTGAATTAAGGAATATGATGAATATGTTGATGTTATTGGCAATGTGATGAACTGTTGATGTTTGTCGTTAACATGATGAATTGTTGTTGTTGTTGTAACATGTTGATGTTTGTCGTTGTTGTGCAATATGTTGAATTGTTATTGTTGCTATAACATGATGAATTTGTCGTTGTTTGTTGTAGACCCTATGGTCACTATTGATAAGTTGTATTATGTTGATAAGAATGAAGTTGAATAGAGGTTGTATGTCAATATGATGTGATGATATGATTGAGATGTGGTAAATTACTATGATACGGTTATTGCCATAGAACCTTGGCATGGAGTTGATGTTGTTTAAGTTGATTATGTTGTTTAAGTTGATTATGTTGTTCAAGTTGATTATGTCGTTTAAGTTGATTAAGTGGTTTAAGTTGTGTTTGTGGATGTGCATCATTTGAGTCGCATCCATTGCATTGTTTGAGACGGCCCTTGTGGCAATTGTTTAAGACGACCCTTGTGGCAAATGTTTGAGACGGCCCAATGGCAAACTGTTTGAGACGGGAGTTTTACTCCAATGGTACCACATGCATATGCATAAGTTTGAGTCACATTTGAGTCGCATTTGAATTGCATTTGAATTGTGTTTGGCTTGTTGAGATAACGAGGTGTTTGTGGTGACGTATTTGATATCATACTTGTATACTTGAATATGTGATTAATGACCTCGTTGCCGTTTTGAGAGTTGTATTATATTGATAAGTTGTTTTGCGGTGAAACTTGTTGTAATATGTTATGTGATGCGAAGTGGTGAAATTATGTATGATCTATATCTCCTATATTATTTAATTTATCATGCATTCCTTTATATTGTAAGATATCTCACCCCTTTGCTGATATTTCCCCTACCATGGGAAATGGGCAGACACTCAAGATTAGCCATGGTTGTTCGAGTTCGTTTATGTGAAGTCTTGATGTTGCTTTACGGCAAGTCGAGTTGGTGTCTATTGCTCTGATACGTAGCACTCGGGGGATTAGTCTTTATTATTTGATTATTGTATTCTATGATGACGTTTGTGTTAAATTGAATTGAAAGATGTTTATAAGTTTAAGTTGTAAGTGGTGAATGAAGTTTTGTTCTGAATGCTATGTATCTTTATTAAGTGCAATATAAGTATGTTTGTTTGGTTAAGTCGAATTGTGACATCCCATCTTTGATGAATATTTTTAAATGCACTCTGATTTTTCGCTTATAATTGCGGGGTAGATAATGGGTGTTACAAGAGACCTCGTCCATACGTATCGGGAAAACAACTTTCATCTTCTCAGATATGACACAAGCACAAGGGAGACCATATTTTTTTTCACAATTGTACAACCACACTTTGAGCTATCGGAACCGACATTAGAAACACATTTGGCTTCGTAAAAAAATATAATTCAGAGCTACCCGTGACAAATTACTGACCAACCGAGAAATATAAAGTGGTATCTTTGAACTTGTGTTCCAACACTATGATACTACGACCAAATGATGTAACAACTGTATTACAATATGTATATTACATATTGTGGATTGCTTAACACACTTAAATACCAAGTGGGAAGGAAAAATAGATTAGAGACTATTATATATGATGAATTAAGTCCTTCTTAATGGTGACGTGACCTGTTTAAGCTTGACTTGTTTAAAGGAAGCAAATTGAAAGTATATTGACATAATGCAGTTTTTTCATCATTAATAATATAAATGGTTAATACCTATTTTTTTACAATAAGGGTTAGTACCTATTTAACCCTGCCATAATGGGCCTTTTCAAAAAAACTCTCCGTAAAAAAAAATCACATGTATTCCCCCCACATTTGGAAAAAGTCTCTCTTAAAACCTTTGACATGCCAAGTCACCAAAAATGCTGATGTGTCAATGTTTTTCAGATTTTCCATTATTTTTTTATTTCCACCTGTGTTTAGTCACTTTTACTTGGACAATTATACCCTTAGGGTTAGAATTAAACCTAATCCAAAAAAAAACTTACTTAGTCACCTTTTCATTAAGCCATCGTTGTTTAACCTAATCCCTAAATCTTCATAACCCAAATTTTTGATAATGCATTTTCAAATGTCATTTATGGTATGAACCATTTACTCAAAACTCAGGTTTGTTGATGAATGAGCGACAAATGGTTGTTGATGAAGAAGAGGAAACTACCGTGAATAGACTAAGAGAAGGAGGTTTATACATTCAAATTCCCTTTCTTCTTTCTCATTCTCTCTCCATAGCAGAACAAAAATACCAACACCACACTTCATATCTCTTACTCCAAAGACAAACTTGTTCCAAGATCCGATTCAAATATTGAATAAACTCACTCCCAAAATATCATTCAAACCTGAAATAAAGTCAGAAATACCTCACATAAATTGCAAATACAAAGGAAAGAGTGAAAAGGGGTATCGTTCCCGTTAGAGTCGCGGAGGAGGGCTTCGGTGATGACATCAGAGGGAGGCGGAGGGATGGCAGGATCGAGGACAGGCTTGAGGCGTATGCGGCAGAGGGTCGATGTACGTGGTGGATCTGGGTTGAGTGGCTGCGCGCGCGGCCAGGGGCGGATCCATGTATACTAGAATGGGGGCTCAAGCCCCCACAAATTTTTTTCAATTTTATTTAAAGTATTATAGTATTATTTATTCAACCCCCCATTAAATTTAATTAAATTCATTAAATTACCCTTATTCAATTACCATAAAGTCATATTATAGCTCTTTAATTAAAACCTCCACAACATTTATACTCCTGAATTTTTAAGCATATTCTCCTTTGACTTTCTATTAGTCGTTTTACTTCAACCTATAAAATTTTGATTTTTAATGCTAAAATTATATATTTTGTCTTTTATTTCTTTAATTACTTTATTTTTATACATTTAAGTTTACCCTTTTATTTCTGCTACAAAAGTAAGTTTGGAAGAATTCTTTTTTTTTGTTATAAGTTTTATTAAAAATGATTTATGTTTGTAGCATGTGTTATTGTTGAGAAGAAATTATTCATTAGGAATTTTGTGAAAAATAGAATGCACAACCGTATAAAAGATGAATTGTTAAATGACTATTGAGTTTCTATATATATATATATATATATATATATATATATATATATATATATATATATATATATATATATATATATATATATATATATAAATGGTAAATGGTGTATGGGTTAATGGGTGCTGTATGAGGGGATTAGGGAAGAAAAATGGTGATTTTAGGGTTTCTACGAAGCTTAGGTCGACCTACACAAAGGTTTGCGTCGACCTGTGCAGCGTAAAAAGGCAAAAATATGGGTTTCTGATGAATGCGTCGACCTATTGGGTCAGCGTGCGCATACCCGAGGGGGATAGAAACATTTTGCGCCGACCTGAAGATTCCTTTGCGTCGACCTGCTGATGTCCATTTTTGACAGATTTTGTAAGGACCATAACTTTTGATCCGTAACTCCGTTTTAGGCGCCGTTCGAAGCGTTGGAAAGCTAACGCAATGAACTATACCATGATGCAATAAAATGATTCATATGATATAGTTTCCTATTATGTTTATTAGGGTTAAGCGATGAACTATGTTGTGTTAACGTATGAAGTATGCTCTTTGTGATGAATTGACATAACTGTGTTGTAGTATAACTTGATGTATGTTTTCTTATGATGATGCAATGTTATTGAGATGATGATATGTACCTTCCTCATGATGAGATAATGATGTATGTGATGATATGCATAATTGATAAAGATGTTATATGCTATATGCGATTAATTGTGCGTATTTGATATGTATGAGTTGAAGATGATGCCATGTGATGAATTAACAATATATATGAAGTTGAATATAACGTATTATGATGATTACTTGAATTAAGGAATATGATGAATATGTTGATGTTATTGGCAATGTGATGAACTGTTGATGTTTGTCGTTAACATGATGAATTGTTGTTGTTGTTGTAACATGTTGATGTTTGTCGTTGTTGTGCAATATGTTGAATTGTTATTGTTGCTATAACATGATGAATTTGTCGTTGTTTGTTGTAGACCCTATGGTCACTATTGATAAGTTGTATTATGTTGATAAGAATGAAGTTGAATAGAGGTTGTATGTCAATATGATGTGATGATATGATTGAGATGTGGTAAATTACTATGATACGGTTATTGCCATAGAACCTTGGCATGGAGTTGATGTTGTTTAAGTTGATTATGTTGTTTAAGTTGATTATGTTGTTCAAGTTGATTATGTCGTTTAAGTTGATTAAGTGGTTTAAGTTGTGTTTGTGGATGTGCATCATTTGAGTCGCATCCATTGCATTGTTTGAGACGGCCCTTGTGGCAATTGTTTAAGACGACCCTTGTGGCAAATGTTTGAGACGGCCCAATGGCAAACTGTTTGAGACGGGAGTTTTACTCCAATGGTACCACATGCATATGCATAAGTTTGAGTCACATTTGAGTCGCATTTGAATTGCATTTGAATTGTGTTTGGCTTGTTGAGATAACGAGGTGTTTGTGGTGACGTATTTGATATCATACTTGTATACTTGAATATGTGATTAATGACCTCGTTGCCGTTTTGAGAGTTGTATTATATTGATAAGTTGTTTTGCGGTGAAACTTGTTGTAATATGTTATGTGATGCGAAGTGGTGAAATTATGTATGATCTATATCTCCTATATTATTTAATTTATCATGCATTCCTTTATATTGTAAGATATCTCACCCCTTTGCTGATATTTCCCCTACCATGGGAAATGGGCAGACACTCAAGATTAGCCATGGTTGTTCGAGTTCGTTTATGTGAAGTCTTGATGTTGCTTTACGGCAAGTCGAGTTGGTGTCTATTGCTCTGATACGTAGCACTCGGGGGATTAGTCTTTATTATTTGATTATTGTATTCTATGATGACGTTTGTGTTAAATTGAATTGAAAGATGTTTATAAGTTTAAGTTGTAAGTGGTGAATGAAGTTTTGTTCCGAATGCTATGTATCTTTATTAAGTGCAATATAAGTATGTTTGTTTGGTTAAGTCGAATTGTGACATCCCATCTTTGATGAATATTTTTAAATGCACTCTGATTTTTCGCTTATAATTGCGGGGTAGATAATGGGTGTTACAAGAGACCTCGTCCATACGTATCGGGAAAACAACTTTCATCTTCTCAGATATGACACAAGCACAAGGGAGACCATATTTTTTTTCACAATTGTACAACCACACTTTGAGCTATCGGAACCGACATTAGAAACACATTTGGCTTCGTAAAAAAATATAATTCAGAGCTACCCGTGACAAATTACTGACCAACCGAGAAATATAAAGTGGTATCTTTGAACTTGTGTTCCAACACTATGATACTACGACCAAATGATGTAACAACTGTATTACAATATGTATATTACATATTGTGGATTGCTTAACACACTTAAATACCAAGTGGGAAGGAAAAATAGATTAGAGACTATTATATATGATGAATTAAGTCCTTCTTAATGGTGACGTGACCTGTTTAAGCTTGACTTGTTTAAAGGAAGCAAATTGAAAGTATATTGACATAATGCAGTTTTTTCATCATTAATAATATAAATGGTTAATACCTATTTTTTTACAATAAGGGTTAGTACCTATTTAACCCTGCCATAATGGGCCTTTTCAAAAAAACTCTCCGTAAAAAAAAATCACATGTATTCCCCCCACATTTGGAAAAAGTCTCTCTTAAAACCTTTGACATGCCAAGTCACCAAAAATGCTGATGTGTCAATGTTTTTCAGATTTTCCATTATTTTTTATTTCCACCTGTGTTTAGTCACTTTTACTTGGACAATTATACCCTTAGGGTTAGAATTAAACCTAATCCAAAAAAAAACTTACTTAGTCACCTTTTCATTAAGCCATCGTTGTTTAACCTAATCCCTAAATCTTCATAACCCAAATTTTTGATAATGCATTTTCAAATGTCATTTATGGTATGAACCATTTACTCAAAACTCAGGTTTGTTGATGAATGAGCGACAAATGGTTGTTGATGAAGAAGAGGAAACTACCGTGAATAGACTAAGAGAAGGAGGTTTATACATTCAAATTCCCTTTCTTCTTTCTCATTCTCTCTCCATAGCAGAACAAAAATACCAACACCACACTTCATATCTCTTACTCCAAAGACAAACTTGTTCCAAGATCCGATTCAAATATTGAATAAACTCACTCCCAAAATATCATTCAAACCTGAAATAAAGTCAGAAATACCTCACATAAATTGCAAATACAAAGGAAAGAGTGAAAAGGGGTATCGTTCCCGTTAGAGTCGCGGAGGAGGGCTTCGGTGATGACATCAGAGGGAGGCGGAGGGATGGCAGGATCGAGGACAGGCTTGAGGCGTATGCGGCAGAGGGTCGATGTACGTGGTGGATCTGGGTTGAGTGGCTGCGCGCGCGGCCAGGGGCGGATCCATGTATACTAGAATGGGGGCTCAAGCCCCCACAAATTTTTTTCAATTTTATTTAAAGTATTATAGTATTATTTATTCAACCCCCCATTAAATTTAATTAAATTCATTAAATTACCCTTATTCAATTACCATAAAGTCATATTATAGCTCTTTAATTAAAACCTCCACAACATTTATACTCCTGAATTTTTAAGCATATTCTCCTTTGACTTTCTATTAGTCGTTTTACTTCAACCTATAAAATTTTGATTTTTAATGCTAAAATTATATATTTTGTCTTTTATTTCTTTAGTTACTTTATTTTAATACATTTAAGTTTACCCTTTTATTTCTGCTACAAAAGTAAGTTTGGAAGAATTCTTTTTTTTTGTTATAAGTTTTATTAAAAATGATTTATGTTTGTAGCATGTGTTATTGTTGAGAAGAAATTATTCATTAGGAATTTTGTGAAAAATAGAATGCACAACCGTATAAAAGATGAATTGTTAAATGACTATTGAGTTTCTATATATATATATATATATATATATATATATATATATATATATATATATATATATATATATATATATATATAAATGGTGTATGGGTTAATGGGTGCTGTATGAGGGGATTAGGGAAGAAAAATGGTGATTTTAGGGTTTCTACGAAGCTTAGGTCGACCTACACAAAGGTTTGCGTCGACCTGTGCAGCGTAAAAAGGCAAAAATATGGGTTTCTGATGAATGCGTCGACCTATTGGGTCAGCGTGCGCATACCCGAGGGGGATAGAAACATTTTGCGCCGACCTGAAGATTCCTTTGCGTCGACCTGCTGATGTCCATTTTTGACAGATTTTGTAAGGACCATAACTTTTGATCCGTAACTCCGTTTTAGGCGCCGTTCGAAGCGTTGGAAAGCTAACGCAATGAACTATACCATGATGCAATAAAATGATTCATATGATATAGTTTCCTATTATGTTTATTAGGGTTAAGCGATGAACTATGTTGTGTTAACGTATGAAGTATGCTCTTTGTGATGAATTGACATAACTGTGTTGTAGTATAACTTGATGTATGTTTTCTTATGATGATGCAATGTTATTGAGATGATGATATGTACCTTCCTCATGATGAGATAATGATGTATGTGATGATATGCATAATTGATAAAGATGTTATATGCTATATGCGATTAATTGTGCGTATTTGATATGTATGAGTTGAAGATGATGCCATGTGATGAATTAACAATATATATGAAGTTGAATATAACGTATTATGATGATTACTTGAATTAAGGAATATGATGAATATGTTGATGTTATTGGCAATGTGATGAACTGTTGATGTTTGTCGTTAACATGATGAATTGTTGTTGTTGTTGTAACATGTTGATGTTTGTCGTTGTTGTGCAATATGTTGAATTGTTATTGTTGCTATAACATGATGAATTTGTCGTTGTTTGTTGTAGACCCTATGGTCACTATTGATAAGTTGTATTATGTTGATAAGAATGAAGTTGAATAGAGGTTGTATGTCAATATGATGTGATGATATGATTGAGATGTGGTAAATTACTATGATACGGTTATTGCCATAGAACCTTGGCATGGAGTTGATGTTGTTTAAGTTGATTATGTTGTTTAAGTTGATTATGTTGTTCAAGTTGATTATGTCGTTTAAGTTGATTAAGTGGTTTAAGTTGTGTTTGTGGATGTGCATCATTTGAGTCGCATCCATTGCATTGTTTGAGACGGCCCTTGTGGCAATTGTTTAAGACGACCCTTGTGGCAAATGTTTGAGACGGCCCAATGGCAAACTGTTTGAGACGGGAGTTTTACTCCAATGGTACCACATGCATATGCATAAGTTTGAGTCACATTTGAGTCGCATTTGAATTGCATTTGAATTGTGTTTGGCTTGTTGAGATAACGAGGTGTTTGTGGTGACGTATTTGATATCATACTTGTATACTTGAATATGTGATTAATGACCTCGTTGCCGTTTTGAGAGTTGTATTATATTGATAAGTTGTTTTGCGGTGAAACTTGTTGTAATATGTTATGTGATGCGAAGTGGTGAAATTATGTATGATCTATATCTCCTATATTATTTAATTTATCATGCATTCCTTTATATTGTAAGATATCTCACCCCTTTGCTGATATTTCCCCTACCATGGGAAATGGGCAGACACTCAAGATTAGCCATGGTTGTTCGAGTTCGTTTATGTGAAGTCTTGATGTTGCTTTACGGCAAGTCGAGTTGGTGTCTATTGCTCTGATACGTAGCACTCGGGGGATTAGTCTTTATTATTTGATTATTGTATTCTATGATGACGTTTGTGTTAAATTGAATTGAAAGATGTTTATAAGTTTAAGTTGTAAGTGGTGAATGAAGTTTTGTTCCGAATGCTATGTATCTTTATTAAGTGCAATATAAGTATGTTTGTTTGGTTAAGTCGAATTGTGACATCCCATCTTTGATGAATATTTTTAAATGCACTCTGATTTTTCGCTTATAATTGCGGGGTAGATAATGGGTGTTACAAGAGACCTCGTCCATACGTATCGGGAAAACAACTTTCATCTTCTCAGATATGACACAAGCACAAGGGAGACCATATTTTTTTTCACAATTGTACAACCACACTTTGAGCTATCGGAACCGACATTAGAAACACATTTGGCTTCGTAAAAAAATATAATTCAGAGCTACCCGTGACAAATTACTGACCAACCGAGAAATATAAAGTGGTATCTTTGAACTTGTGTTCCAACACTATGATACTACGACCAAATGATGTAACAACTGTATTACAATATGTATATTACATATTGTGGATTGCTTAACACACTTAAATACCAAGTGGGAAGGAAAAATAGATTAGAGACTATTATATATGATGAATTAAGTCCTTCTTAATGGTGACGTGACCTGTTTAAGCTTGACTTGTTTAAAGGAAGCAAATTGAAAGTATATTGACATAATGCAGTTTTTTCATCATTAATAATATAAATGGTTAATACCTATTTTTTTACAATAAGGGTTAGTACCTATTTAACCCTGCCATAATGGGCCTTTTCAAAAAAACTCTCCGTAAAAAAAATCACATGTATTCCCCCCACATTTGGAAAAAGTCTCTCTTAAAACCTTTGACATGCCAAGTCACCAAAAATGCTGATGTGTCAATGTTTTTCAGATTTTCCATTATTTTTTATTTCCACCTGTGTTTAGTCACTTTTACTTGGACAATTATACCCTTAGGGTTAGAATTAAACCTAATCCAAAAAAAAACTTACTTAGTCACCTTTTCATTAAGCCATCGTTGTTTAACCTAATCCCTAAATCTTCATAACCCAAATTTTTGATAATGCATTTTCAAATGTCATTTATGGTATGAACCATTTACTCAAAACTCAGGTTTGTTGATGAATGAGCGACAAATGGTTGTTGATGAAGAAGAGGAAACTACCGTGAATAGACTAAGAGAAGGAGGTTTATACATTCAAATTCCCTTTCTTCTTTCTCATTCTCTCTCCATAGCAGAACAAAAATACCAACACCACACTTCATATCTCTTACTCCAAAGACAAACTTGTTCCAAGATCCGATTCAAATATTGAATAAACTCACTCCCAAAATATCATTCAAACCTGAAATAAAGTCAGAAATACCTCACATAAATTGCAAATACAAAGGAAAGAGTGAAAAGGGGTATCGTTCCCGTTAGAGTCGCGGAGGAGGGCTTCGGTGATGACATCAGAGGGAGGCGGAGGGATGGCAGGATCGAGGACAGGCTTGAGGCGTATGCGGCAGAGGGTCGATGTACGTGGTGGATCTGGGTTGAGTGGCTGCGCGCGCGGCCAGGGGCGGATCCATGTATACTAGAATGGGGGCTCAAGCCCCCACAAATTTTTTTCAATTTTATTTAAAGTATTATAGTATTATTTATTCAACCCCCCATTAAATTTAATTAAATTCATTAAATTACCCTTATTCAATTACCATAAAGTCATATTATAGCTCTTTAATTAAAACCTCCACAACATTTATACTCCTGAATTTTTAAGCATATTCTCCTTTGACTTTCTATTAGTCGTTTTACTTCAACCTATAAAATTTTGATTTTTAATGCTAAAATTATATATTTTGTCTTTTATTTCTTTAATTACTTTATTTTAATACATTTAAGTTTACCCTTTTATTTCTGCTACAAAAGTAAGTTTGGAAGAATTCTTTTTTTTTGTTATAAGTTTTACTAAAAATGATTTATGTTTGTAGCATGTGTTATTGTTGAGAAGAAATTATTCATTAGGAATTTTGTGAAAAATAGAATGCACAACCGTATAAAAGATGAATTGTTAAATGACTATTGAGTTTCTATATATATATATATATATATATATATATATATATATATATATATATATATATATATATATATATATATATATATATATATATATATATATATATATATAAACTAATATATTTGATAGTATTGTTGACAATGAAAAAAAGTCATAAAACATTGTTAGAATATGAAAACTAGTATATTTGATGGTGTTGTTGTAAATAAAAAAAATATTTGATTTTTTTTGTATTTTAAAAAATCATAAAATATTCTTTAATCAAATATATAAAATATTTTTTTTCCCACCGAAGAAAATTTCTGAATCCGCAACTGTTTACATACAAACAAAGTGTATCATTCTGTTTAAACAGAACATAAAGTGTAGTTTCACAGAAAATAAAGACAAAAGTTTGTAGATTTAAGTTACAAACTTGAGGTTTAGGGGAAAAGAATCCTCTTTACAATACAACCTTACATATACTGCATGTAAATGCAATAACAAAATGACAAATAGTTATAAGATAGTTCATACAAAGACCCAACCATGATGGTTCTGTTGAAATGATTGGGTTAGCAAAAACATTAAGCATCCGCAATGCATTAAAGTGTTGTTGTTCACATCATTGATTTCAATATACAAAAAGTTTGTTGTGTAGATGCACATTAAAATGTCTAGACTGTTGATTTTTTCCCCGTTTTGTAACCTTTTTCACTCTAGTAGACGACATGTCCCCTTCCCCGAGAGTTTTCACCGAAGATTCAATTGAGTCGTTGAGAGACATCCTCTTAACACTTGTCGTTGGTGTGATAAGGTCAGGAACATATGCCGAAGAGATTTCACCTTCCTGTTAGACAATTAGCACATAGGATTAGAAGTGTGGCTACTTTAGCGTGAAATCAAATGTTACACTTAACGTTAGATGCAATAGTCATATACAATTATATGAGTTAGTTTCTCTAAAGGGACGTCCTTGCGGCATTTTCTATTTTCTAGAGAAAATTATATATGAGATGACTTATATTGTTTTAAAAGTAAGTTTAAAGATTTGCTCCAAATCTTAACCCTATATTTTCTTTTAATCTAACAATTTTAATTGATAATTTAAATTTAATTTTTCAAGTGAACAAAGTATTTCTAGAAGATAATTATACAAATATAGTCAACGTCGTATAAATTTCAATCTTATAAATTTTATTTTATTTTATATATTTTTTAATATATATATATATATATATATATATATATATATATATATATATATATATATATAAATTTAAAATGTCAAATTTATAAAAAGAATACACTTTAAAAAATGATTTTTAAATCCGTGAAGCCAACGAGTTGAACCTAATGAGATGAACATAACAAGTAGTACCAAATTGTTTGTGAATTTCTAACGAGTCAAATTTAAATTAAAAAAAGTTGGTGACTAACTTGAGTCAATATTTAAGCTGAACGAATTCATAACGAATTGAGGCAATTTCTATTCGACTTGACTAATTCCCAACCCTACCCTAATGCATAAGTTAACATTCTCAAATTTTATTATAATTATAAATTATTTTAATTAATTAATTAATTAATCAGGTCGGCAATTTAATGAATCAATTTACAAAACCTAAAAAAAAAAGAAAAAGAATGATAGGACGTTGAAAGCGATGCAAGTGTGTAACAGCGAAACAGAAACAGTGCACAGCATTTGCAGGGGACAAAAAAACGAATCGATCTAAATTGGCGCCCCTTTTCCCTTTTCTCTCTCCCATCTCTCTCTAAACTCAAACCTCGATCCAAATTCAATTCAATTCAATTCCACAACTATAAATACATATTCAAATCCCTTAATCCTCACTTATCCCTAATAATCCACAATCAATCAATGGCATTACGCAGACGGACTTTGCTCAAAGTCATTGTTCTTGGAGACAGTGGGTAAGTCTACCCTAACCGCAACCCTTTTTAGGGTTTCTATTCTCTTTCCCTTTTTGATTTTCTAACTTCTTTCTTTTTGTTAGGGTTGGAAAAACTTCATTGATGAATCAGTATCCTGTGCCGTTACTTTATTGCTTTATTTGATTCTCAACTGATTTCTTTCTTTTAATTTAAATTTGGGATTTTTTTTATAAGAGAGTGGGGGTTGAAGTTAAGTACTTTATATGATTTGTTAACCACGATTAATTTCGCAATCAATTAATTACCACAATACTCCAATATTTTAATTTATCATGTTAGGATGCAACTCTCTTTCGGGTTTTAAATCATAGTAATGGTTGTGTAGTTTTTTACGATTTTTGATATTGTGGAGAATTGAGGTTTAATGCAGTCTCAATTGCGATTGTGGAAAATATTGTGAAAAATAGGGTTAGGTGGTTTGGTTTGGGCATGTAGAGAGAATACTCGTAGATTCTGTGGTAAGGAGAGTAAATCAGGAGTCAAACAGCTGGAGGTGAAGGAAGACCTAGAAAAACTATAGGAGAAATTATTAAGAAAGATTTCGAGATTAATGATTTGGATAAAAGTATGGTCGTGGATAAAACATTATGATGGAAGTTGATCTATATAGCCGACCCCGCATAGTGGGATAAGGCTTTTATATAAAACTGTGTCTCACTTCAGAGCAGCTGAATCTATCATGAGCCATTAATATTAGAGGTAATATATTGAAAATACTTTTGATATAATCAATGAATTGACATGCTTAGTGACTATTGCAGGTAGGTACGAATGTTCCTTACTCTTTTCTGTTATTCCAACTACCATCCTTAATCATTGGTAAATTATGGCTTTTTTAACACTACCCTAAAATGTGTTGTTATTAGCATTGAATGTGATTTAACACAGAATTAGGCTGATACCTATATAATGCTGCTGAGTTTCTTTAAATATAATGCTTCTGTAAAATATATGATTGTTTGGCTTAGATCAATTTAAGGTTATTGGAAGACTTTATCCTTTTGTGAAATTTGCATTTGTGGGCCTTTACTACTTGTTTAGATATGTGCACAAGAAGTTTAGTCAGCAATATAAAGCTACAATTGGTGCTGATTTTGTCACCAAAGAACTGCAGATTGATGACAGACTTGTTACTCTACAAGTGGGTTTTCTAGTTCATTGGTATTTTATTATTCTTTCTATTTTGTATTTAGGTTTAGCATTATCTAGGATGTGTATATTTAAATGCTTTTTGTGTCTGGGCTGTAGATATGGGACACTGCAGGGCAAGAGAGATTTCAAAGTCTTGGTGTTGCATTTTATAGAGGGGCAGATTGCTGTGTTCTAGTCTATGATGTTAATGTCATGAAGTCATTTGATACACTTGAGAACTGGCACGAAGAGTTTCTCAAACAGGTTTTGCTATATCTTCTCTACTTTTCTGATTTTGTTACTTTGGGTGATTTGCATGATAGCCTTGGTCATCTTACACTCTTTCAAATGTTAAGTTGAAATAAATTATAGGCTATAACTCTTAATAAAAAGATTCCTTCATGGTTTGTGGGACAAGTTCTGAATATAGCTGCTTTGAAATTATGATGGTAATGGAGAACCTCTTTCCTTCATGTGTAGGGTTCCTAATTAGATCTGAATATGGCTTTTAAACTTCAAATTTTTAATTGCAGCAGTGCCAGTGATTGATTTCAATTATTTCATATAGCTTTGTTATTACTTTTATTATTTCATATATTCTTGTGAGGTTAAACAATAGTGAAAATATAGCTTATTTATTATTATTAATTTTTTTATGTCTGGGACCAGTATAAGTATTACCATCCTAGGAGACTGCTTATACCTTTCCTACCTTAATTAGTCTTCCTTTACAAGAGCATATGGCATAATGTAATTCATACATAGCTTGTTTGTCTTCTTTTGATTTTCAAACATGTTCTATGATAGGAGATAGTTTTTGCATGCTCATATTTGTTTGGTGTTGGATAGGAACTAACTAAGAAATAAGGGAAGGACACTGAAAATTGATTTTTTTTTATTAAAATAAACAGAGGATGTGTCCTCTTACAATGTTTAGGAATGAAATAGTAAAGAAAACAACAAAGGAAACTGAAATGGATGAATAACTGAACAAACGAAAATGGAAAACAGAGGTGAACCAGAGAGAACGGTCAGCTCCTTACTCTCTAGACAACCCAAGAAACCGTCTTGCCTACCTCCCCAAATTGTTGCCCTTCTCTAAATAAGGGATTATGTTATTTCCTCCCCTCGCATTAATAACGAGCCTATCAACACTCCCCCTAACAAGTTTCACATTGTCCTCAAGGTGAAGGATGAATAAATCCAATATGCTAGCATGGTCCCACTGTTTGAGATGGACTTGGCCTACTATTGTTTCACCAAAGAATGCCTTTTTCTTTTGGGCTGGACCAAAAACTCCCCTCCTGCAGCATAATACAGAACAATCTCCCTTTCCAGCATTCCAAATATCTGTGCTAAACTGGACCTGGCCCATTAGTACTATAGTGTCACTTCACGGACAGCTTTTACTTCCTCCACACACAATTTTATTGAACTAGTTATCAGTCTCATTCCACATTTCTCTGAGCATTAAATCTTCTCATTATTGGTGGTTTTGGCCCATTTCCTTTGGAAGAGGGCCCTGTTGGTACACATCACATTTTAGCATTGCAACTATTTTCCATCCTTCACTGGTTGTCTTAGTCAGTTTTCCTTTCTTTGTTCTCCAAACTAGACCTCTATGATACCTTATTAATGATAAGAAAAAAGGAAGAAAAATGATAGAATTAGAATTTTCACGTATTTATTGATTCTCAAAATTGGACTTGATTGTTCAGATTATAGGCATCTGTACATTAGCTTATCCTTAACCTTTACTTACTCTAACTAACCCTGAGACAGTTAATAACTGTCTGAAACTAACCTATGTCACACAACATGTTACATGCTTTTAAGGCTTAACTGCCTGGTGCCAATGCGACACTGAACACGCTGTCACTGCTTTAAGACAGCAGAACCTTAGATGACTTTCTTCTTTACTTGCACATCTGTCCGAAACTAACCTATGTCACACAACATGTTACATGCTTTTAAGGCTTAACTGCCTGGTGCCAATGCGACACTGAACAGGCTGTCACTGCTTTAAGACAGCAGAACCTTAGATGACTTTCTTCTTTACTTGCAGATACTTGGTTCACTATACTAAGATACATGTTATTACATTCATGGATTCCAATAATCAGAGTTTGATGCTAGTTTTTGCCTTTTTGTTTTATTAATTTGATATTGTCTTTTTGCTGTTATTTAGCAAGTCCGGATGTCCTTTTCTCGTCTTCTTTGAGTTTCTGTGAAGTAGTTTGTAAAACTTGGAGCATGATTTTTTTCTGGGTGAACGAAACATTCAAATTCTTATTGAATCAAATATACCACACACATCATGATTTGCTATGTAATTGTACTGCTCTGGGTAGAATTTTTTGTTTGAAAAGATTTGAGCCTTCCGGATGTTGAAGTTCGTTGAGCCGACAAACTTATTATAATTTTTCCAGCGAGGATGCATCATTTTCTGGGTCATTGATTATCGTTTTATTTTGGTTTAGATGGCTAGCTCGAGTCTCTACATTCTTTGATTTCCCTATGAACATTCATATTCCTTTTCAAAATATTACACAGCCTTTACTTTTGGATTTTTCGTTTTCTTTTACCATTGCAGATAGGCTTTGGTTATGACTAATGTTTTCTGACACAGGCCAACCCTTCTGATCCAAGGACTTTTCCATTTATATTGCTTGGAAACAAAATTGATATTGATGGCGGGAATAGTCGAGTGGTAAGAAAATGCTATTGCACTTATAAATTTCTTCGTCTCCTGCTCAAGGGTCTAATTATTTTCTATACAGGTTTCTGAAAAGAAAGCTAAGGACTGGTGTGCTTCAAAAGGTAATATACCTTACTTTGAGACATCAGCAAAAGAGGACTACAATGTTGATGCCGCATTCCTATGTATTGCCAAGACTGCTTTAGCCAATGAGCGTGACCAGGACATGTAAGATTTGCTTTTGATTTGCATGCTGATACACAATGTCACATATCACACACACACAAACACATGATTTTAATTGTTTTAAATTTATATTTTTTCCCAATTATGTTTACTTCCTAGACATTTTCCTTTGAGTTTAATTACAAGCTAGTTACTATAATATTAAGGAATCCTTAGCTAGTAAGCAACACAGTTAAGTCTGCCAATCCTCCTGCAAATTAGAAAAAGTGTTAAGAATGTACAAAATCAGCTTTTAGGGTGAGGATTGCCCCCACTTATAAACACATGTTCAGGTCATATATTGTCCGGTGTGGAACTTTTAACAAAAAGCAAACCCTCACATCTCAAAATCCATTTTCTGAGATTGGGTAACTTTGGAATAAGAGAACCAACGCAATCAAAATGAATGATACATATATTCATCCTAAAAATTATGCTTCTCTCAAACGTGTGACGCAAACTTGCTGCTCTTATGAGTATGAAATTAAATGCCAAGATATGTTTTCCTTTCCTTGCTATTCTTGTATAATAGCAATAATAGTTAGAGCTGGCCTTAGTGTAGTGTATAAACCAGAGAACTGTACTTCAGTTTGTAGTTATCTTACCATACTTATAGCATTTATAAGCAAATTACAATAGGTTGACAGCATGTTGATAACTAGACATATTAAAACTAATCAACTTGATAATATAGGGATAAAGTCAATTTGGCTAAACTTTTCCAAGTATTCATTGAAAATTGAAATGATCTTGCAATAACCATGTGTATTTTAAGTTTTCTCGTTTAGCTTCTCCATAAACATTTACAAACTTATAAGCAGTATTGTCAAATAACAGCGATAGCAACGGTGTAATGCTAAGCATAACCGATTTTGATAAATCTGCTACGAATACTGCGAGGCTATCCTAGTTTCTTTATTAAGGCAATAGCAGCCACTATTCCAGTTTCTATTAGCGGATGTAATGACAATAGGAGAGAAGAGAGTCTTAGGGCTTCTGAAAATAATAAAACTGATGAGTCTGCATGTGTTGCAATCAAGATAAGAGTTGAACAGATGGTTGCTTAACTGATTTCTGAATTCAATGTTTCATTATCCTTTGCAGATATTTTCAACCTATTCCAGAGGCTGCTGCTACTCCCGAGAATGAGCAGAGGGGTGGATGTGCATGTTGATAAGAACTTTTCAACGATCTCGCGAATTCGTCTCTAAATTTGTTGAAACAAATTCTTCATATTCTTTTTTAGTCTCATTAGGTCCCTCCTTTTGTGTAGTACACTCCACATGAGATGCTCGAGTAATTTGTGTTTTGCCGCTGTAATTCTGTTGACTTGTGGTTGGTTCAGCTTTAGAATGTTGCACTTGTAGGAAAACAAATGTTAAATTGGTTTTGTTGTTAGGCAAATATTATAATTTTTGAAATTTACATCAGGACACTGTTCCATTTCATGGCATTTTTCTCCTATATTATAAAATTGAATTATACGGTTCAGCTGTACTCAGGTAATTGAACCAAACTGAATTGACATAACAAAAATAAATAAAAAAATCAAAACAAACTATCGCCTAAATTTTTAATTTTAGTTGATACTCTAAATTAGTTGGTAGGAAAGATACAAATCTTTGACATCTAAATTTATTTTGCTATCAATATTATTGAATTGCCAGCATAGTCTTCTATTGGATGTATCTTGCACAAAAAACAAATACTAGAGTGGACAAAGAACGGTCAACACTCCACAATTATAAAAAAGCATTAAAATATTTATAATAATAAAAAATAAATATAATATTATTAAAATGCAGTGGGTTAATAATACAGCATTGAAAATTGGGTAGTGGAGGAGTACTTTAGAAAAGTATTTTTCTCTCTCTTGGCTGATGTATGTTTAATCTTAACTAGCGGGATACCCGTGCGTACGCACGGGTACTGGTTTGGTACGCGAATTTGTTTACATAATATATTTATTTTAAATCAAAATCAAATTTTGAATCAAATTTTTTGGATCGTAACTACCATTTTTTGTATATAAAATATTTAATTGTGAAATGACATCAATAACAAATAATTTTTCTAATATTTAATTGTGCAAATATTATTTTAATTGTATAAACTTTATTAATGACATATATTAATATAATATAATTATATTTTAAATCATTAAATTAAAGTTAATGATAAGTGACACACATTTTTGTATTTTATTTTATTCAATAACACACATTTTCAAGTATATTTTTAAATTTATTTTAATTGAAATAAATTTTTCAATAATAGACTATTTCTTGTATACCATTTTTGGATCGTAAATATTTGGATCATAAATACCATCTTTCGTATATAAAAATATTTAGATCAATAATAGATTTTTTCCCGTATACAAATATTATTTATGCTTAGGTATCATTTACAAAAATATCTGGATCAATACTAAATTTTTGAATATAAAAATATTTAGATAAATAATAGATTTTTTTTTCCATTTATAAAAATAACACCATTTATAAAAATACATGGATTAAATATATTTTACCCCGTACACAAATATTATTTTTTCAATAGAGAATATTATTGGTATTAATTATAATTTGTAATAGAGAATATTAAAACGTATTATAAAAATGCAGTTATCAAGAAAACTCAATAAAAATCTTTTCTTTTGGTTACAAATATTTTTATTAATTATTATTAATATTAGAGACTATTTTTAGAGACTATTTTAAATTTTGATTTTCGTTGCAAAGAAATTATGTGGCTGTGGAAAGTTGGTGTTACGTCTAAAAAATGTGGAGGAGATTTAAAAAAATTAATATTTATGACTCTTAATATAACATAAAAATATTAAGGTAAATTCTTAGGTACCCATGATAAGTAGTTGGGTACGTGTACCTTTAGTGTAAATTCTATTAAATTTTTTATTTATTTTAAAATAAATAAAATTAAAAATATGACATGGCATTGAATTATCATATTTGATTGGTTGAGGGTACCAGTACCCAACTAAACTAAAGGGTACCGGAGTGTTCACCAAATATTAAAGAATATTTATGACTCTTAATAAAACATAAATAAAAATAAATATTTAAAAAATATTAAATAAATAAATATTAAAAGATATAAACTAAAAATCAACAACTTTAATACTTAGTCGGAAAAAATCAACAATTTAAAAGTATTAATAAAACAACCTTTTTGGGAAAGAATTTAATTGAGACCTTGGTTTCATTTGACAACTTATGAAGGGAATAATTCCTAACTATTTTGGAATGCAAATTATTCTGAATATCTCAATCATATCATATACAATAACAATCACAAATCTTCCCACCTACAACTTTCATCTCTCATTATGATTACATGAATGCCTTATGTCAAATATAAAAAGAGAGGCTATAATAGTGGCGAAACACCACTTTAATTCAAGTCTTCATAGCAGCTAATAATCCATACCACCCATGTTGTCAGGCATTGTAGGACTGTCTTTATCTTCTTTTGGGAGTTCAGAAACAATAACTTCGGTTGTTATCATCAAAGACGATACACTGCAGAAAAATGATGGTAAGCAAAGTGGTTATATAACATACCAAATACTTTAGTATCCACTGCTAATTTGTAAATATCCTACCTGGTTATGTCAACCAAGAAGGTCCTAACCACCTTCAATGGATCAATAATTTTAGACTTAACCATATCTACATATTTACCTAATTACAAAGCTGCAAGAAAAATAGTTGACAACATAATCAATAATAATAACACAAACAAAAGAAACTATTTAAACACGACAACAACGAAAAAGAAAATGGGGAACACTGACCTTTGTTGGCATCATAACCAAGATTAGAATTATTCTGTTCCTAAAGTTTTCCAGCAACAACAACACCTTCAACTGCAACATTAGATACAATAGTGTGCACATGTGTTTGTGATAAAGAGTGATTCTTTTAAAGTAGAATTGATTCTGCCTCCATAATTGATTTTATTTGAAGCTAGAATTTATAACTTTTTAGTTTAAACGTAGTTTATACATTGAAATTTAATGTTCTACTCAATTTTGCATAGATAAGGCATTAATCCCCTCTCTGTTTTGCTTTCTTTTTCTGCCAAATTATGTTGTCACATAAGGCGGAAAGATAAGGCATGTTTACTTTCAATGTTTCATGTTTCTATTTTCACTTCAAATAATATACATAAGAGTATAAATCCAATATGTTCCTCCCAACATTTTCATATAGATGAGCATCATACTATTTTTCTTGGCAGGTACATTTTCTTATACGAGACTATAACAAAATCAAAGTTTGAGATGCAATTGACACAGGTAATCCATATACAATTCTAATGCAATTCATTTTAATATAACTTATTTTCATTGTCAAAAATAAAAACCGTGTTCTTGCAGGAGCCAATACATGATCGAATATCGCGAAATGTTGCATCTGCACTAGCATCCTTAAAGTAACCACCCACACAAAAAGTTTGTTGTTATGGCCAAGGATTTTGATTCTGTCTTGTAAACTTTCTGTCAAATGGGACTTCAACCAATAATTCGGAAGAAGTCTGAAATTCTACTTGAAAGTATTCATCCCTACCTCTGAAATTCTGCTTGAAAGTATTCATCGTCCCTATGACTAGGGTAGGGTGTCTTTGTGCATGTTTAGATTCACACTGAGATTGACCGTCTCGATGAGCTATTTCGATTTTGCTAAAAGTTATACTTAGAAGCTTCAACAAAATCACAGTTCAACCATGAATTTTGTCAAACTTGAATACAAATATGCACTTAAATGACTTACCTTAACAAAATGACTTACCTTGAATGGTGTTGCAGGAGTCTCAAATTGAAACCAAGAGATGTGAATGTAATATCAACAAGAAATTCTTTGCAAATATCCTCCAAACCTTCACTAAAACTGTAGGAGATTTTTTTCCAACAATATATTTATGCTTGATTTGGTTTTGTAAAATAATTTTAGTTTTTAAAACTTATAAATAATAAGTTTAATTTTGGAAAATTATTTTTCACTTGAAAGTTAAAAAAAAAAAAAATACTAAAATAGATTTTAGAGGTTTTGATTTTTAACTTTTAATTTTGAAAATTGATAAGAGGAAAAAACAAGAAAAAATGACATCAAAATTTATAATTTATAGATTAGACCATTTTCAAAATACATCAAAATAATTTAAGACACTTAAATAGAAAATAAACTTTCTCGAAGCCCATTTTCTTTTCACAAAGCCCATTATTTGAAGTTTTGAAAACTGAAGTCTGAAAGATATTTATAAACACTTTTATTTCTTGAATCAGTTTCGATGTGGGACTTTAAAAACATGCAACATACATGCACCAAGTGTATTTTCAGAAAGCTTTTCTTCCTCTCATGTAGCAAGAACCAATAATGCATGACAGTACCTGAATATAGCAAGATAGAACTTTCATATACTGCATGGAAACTTTCATATTTTCAAACTTTTATATACTGCATGTTTTGAAACTTTCATGAAATTTACTGCAATGAAATTAACTTATAATTAATTAATGCATAAATTTACTTATATACTACAATGAAACTGGACGCCATTAAAGAATATAAGGTTGATATGTATTTAAAGATTAATTCACGTATGATATTACAATAAAGCAGTTATTTCAAAAAAAAAAGTCCAAAACAAGTTTGATTCTCATATTGAAGATGGTTAACACTATGACAACATGGACACAAGCCACTTACAACCACTCCAATATGAAACAGAACCAAAACAACTGCAATAAAAGTCCAGATACACGCACACACGATAGACACAAACTACCAAGCACACAAAAAATATTCAGCCAGACTCACTATGGCAGCCTGCAGTTCCAAAAAATAAAAATTCTGAATTAGAAAAATAATTGATGTCAAAAAGCATAAACATGTTGATCGGAAAATGACTGCAAGTTGCTTATGATGATAGATAAAACACAGATGCAATTATAAACTCTAAAAAACTTTACTGCATGCTGAAATAATCATACTAAAATGTTATTAGTAGTTTAAGAATTATGATTGATGATTCAATCTTTTGTGGTTTCAGTTGTGACTGTTAAGGTGCATGCATGTATGCATGATCATGTTAATTAATGGGTACAACTACAACTTGTAAATTGTTTTTGTTGGCATTATTTCTCAAGTGACTACAACTAAAATGGGTGTAGTGTAGTAACTATGATGGTAAGTGACATGATACCAAGCAGAAGCTTTTGCATATGCATCATCGCTTCCAGAATCTGCATATACCAAGCAGAAGCTTTTGCATATGCATCATCGCTTCCAGAATCTGCATATACCAAGCAGAAGCTTTTGCATATGCATGATCAGTTCAAGCAATATCTTACTGCTGAACATGTTTGTAGTGATATCTTGCTGCAGAACATGTAAGGTTGTTGAAGAGTAATGTTTGGTTTTGGTAGCATGTTTTAAGAAAGCATAAAACTAAAGTCCCACATAGGAAGCTTAAAGAAAAATAAAAGTGTTTATAAATTTTATTTTCATAGGAAATTACAAGTGTTGACGGGTTGGGCCTGCTAATTGTAATGCATATTATCATAAATAAATATAATGTTTTTGTTGAAAATTTAAAATAAAATTCATAAAAATTAACAACTTTATTTGTTTTCTCTTTATGGTCATCTACATCTCATGTCTCTTATAAACTTTCACTCTTTTTTCACTTTTTCCTTTTTTATTCTACAATTTTTTAATAAAAGATATAAAAGTGTAGAAAATTCAAATCTAAAATTTTTTACTTTTATTAATGTAATAAATGCACGACTTTTCTTAAAAAAGGTTTGTATGTAATAAAAAAAATTTTAAAAAAATGTTTGTTTTAAATTTCCAATCAATGCTATTCAATCAACACTTTATTTATTATTATTATTATTTTTTTACGTATAATTTAAGGCAATAGAGTCAAATAAATCATAATAAAAATATATGCTCTTATTAATAAATAAAATTTTGGCACTTTCAAATCGATGTTGAGACTGATGTCACAACATCAAAACACAATGTTAAGACAAATGTCAAGACATTATTTGACTAATATAATAACATTATCAAACAATAAATTATGCAGAAATAAATTGTAGAAAGTAAAAGACACAATCAATTGTTAACCCAGTTTGATGGAACTCACATACTCTGAGGGTATTCAAGTCAAGAAGAAAATTCACTATGATAGTATTAGTTCAAAGCTAAACAACCATAGTTTATAACTTATCACCTAATCAGTACCTTATGCAACTTCTACCTAGGAACCTCCTAGATATGAGAACTCCCTCTCACTTCCCTTAATCACACACCTGTGATTGTCAACAACAATAACAATTGAAAGAAAAAAATACTTCCTAATTAAACAAATTACACTATTGCTTAAAAGCTCATGAGTGAATCACACTGAACAAATAACAATCTGTCCAACTTAGTATCAAAGTGATACATGAGAGGATCACAAAGAATAGATGAAACTCTTAAAGGTACTAATCTTTATTCCCAACTTTGTAATCTTTTAGGTTTAGACTCAACTTTGTAATCTTTTTAGGTTTAGACTCATCTTTCCAATCATATCTAATCAAATCTTCAAATGCAAGGCAAAAGGTTTTGACATCCAATTAAGCAAATCATATATTCTATTATCTCTTCAACTTTGAAACAAATCTTTAGAGAATTCAATCTTCAATGCACTGCTTGATCTATAAATGACAATCAACATTATTAGGAGAGATTCACAATCAACATTATTTCAAATACTCATCTTCATAATAATGCATAAGAAATTTATCAGAGTTATACGCAGCAAACCCTTGCAGAGAGACCCAACCTCCCACACATAGATAGAATTGACACTCTTACATAATTTAGAATACCACCAGAGATCAGATGTCATGACATCCTATATGACATCACAGAACCAACAACACAGTAAAAGACACAAACATAACTGAGAAATATTAACATCAAAACACAAGCATTATGTTCCCCCTATCACAGTCACAATACTCCCCCTGTCTCATAGAATTAAAACTCCCCATCAAGGGTACACACCAACAACAACAACTCTTTCTCCCTCTTTTTAGCCATAATTTTGGCCAAACCATCAAGCCGGGCTATGCTTGCTATAGTCATAATACACTATAAAGGAAAAACCAAAATTACAAGAACAATTTTTCATATTTCCAAAACCAGCAATATTTCTGTTCTGGACTGGGCCAAGGTTAGGCCCAACATAGTTTCGGCCTAGTAGACCTCAGAGGCCCAGGTTCCTCCATGGCCCACCTGTGTCTAGGGTGCCCACTTTAGACATGCTCGGCAAGACCGTATCCACGGACCATATGGAGCCCGACAAGACTTCTCCCTCCGAGTCAGTCGATCCTCGGCATCACGCTTCCCGCGAGCTAGCTTGCGCCCAACACATACGCTCCCCGCGAGCACCTTCATCGCCGAGGACCCTGCTCCTCGCAGGGCTCCTTCATATCCAACCCTCCGAATAATACGGAGCCAACGTGGCTCCTAAAAGACCGCGTCTCCCTGGAACTTCGGAGCGGTTAACCAGGACAGAGGGCACTCACGCACCTCCGATATTTCCGCTCAAGAAACCTGGCAGTCTCCTAGCTGGGCTTGGAGGTCCAACCTGTAACGCCCCAGACTGCTTTCGGGATGATCGACTGACCCCACAAACCAACACGAGTCTTTTTAGCATGCTTTGACCTCACTCACACGCTTTCCGGGAAACTTCCCAGAAGGTCACCCATCCCAATACTACTCCAAGTCAAGCACGCTTAACTGTGGAGTTCTTATGGAATGAGCTACCGAAAAGAAGATGCATCTTGTTGGTATAGGTAGTACCTATCAATCCTTATAAGACATCTTTCAACCATGCAGTCTCATCCCTGCACAACCTTAAGATCCCTCTCATTCCAATGTGGCGACCAGCATTGCCCTCTTCGGCCTCAAGTGTTCCATGCGGTGCAACCACCCCTCGCCTTCTTCAGCCTCGGGTGTTACATGCCCACTAGCTTCCGCATGGTTCGTCCTCGAACCACATTATACTGGGAGAGGTCTGGCTCTGATACCATTTGTAACGCCCCAGACTGCTTTCGGGATGATCGACTGACCCCACAAACCAACACGAGTCTTTTTAGCATGCTTTGACCTCACTCACACGCTTTCCGGGAAACTTCCCAGAAGGTCACCCATCCCAATACTACTCCAAGTCAAGCACGCTTAACTGTGGAGTTCTTATGGAATGAGCTACCGAAAAGAAGATGCATCTTGTTGGTATAGGTAGTACCTATCAATCCTTATAAGACATCTTTCAACCATGCAGTCTCATCCCTGCACAACCTTAAGATCCCTCTCATTCCAATGTGGCGACCAGCATTGCCCTCTTCGGCCTCAAGTGTTCCATGCGGTGCAACCACCCCTCGCCTTCTTCAGCCTCGGGTGTTACACAACCCAGTAGCGAGATCATGGCCCAGCGCTGGGGGCTATAAATACCCTCTTTCACTAGAGGGTCAGGTATTCACTTGTTTCTAACCTTTAGCTAGTACTTGCACTCCTTTGCTCGTCTACTCACTTTGGCATCGGAGTACCTTGCAGGTACACCCCCTCCTTCTTCCTAGAAGATCCAGTCCGAGCAGCCTGCGACGATTCTTCTGATCAGGTACGATCAGTGGCGCCGTATGTGGGAAACTTGCTTCCCCATCTTTAACAAACAAAGATCAAAGCTAATCCTTTTCCGATCGTCATGGATGACAACAACAACATCCCAAGCGCTGATCCCTTCCTCCTGCAAAATCTGATCGAGGAGTCCACCCGCGAGGGGGCGAATCGTCGTAGGCAGGAAGGAAATCGGCATACCTCCGCCGGGCAGAGAAGACCCGGGCATGAGACCTCGCAACCTAGGAGGCAGCAGATCCAGAGCATCCAGCAGCTGCAGGGCCTCCAACAGGTTCAGAATGTCGAACAAGTCCCTCCCGAGAGACACGTTCAGAACGGGGAAGACGAGCAGGCCCGAACCCACAATGGGCCAGAACATCTCAAAATGAGAATGAGACTGACGCTAGAGACGGGCATGCTGCTTTCTCATTCACCCACACCTCCGACAGGCGGAGAGTCCGTCATGAAGAAGAGGAAGAGCCGCTCAACATTCCCGAGGATACTGACCCCATCACCGTCCGTCTGCTCAAAGAACTGCAAAAGACGAACAGCCTCCTCCGAATTCAAGACGACCGTATCCACGAGCTGGAAAGGAAGCGACGACACCGCTCCCCTCCGCGGAGACACTACCGGTCGCGCTCCTACTCCTCCTCGCGCTCACCACCGAGGAGACACCGTCGACGGTCCCCATCTTCTTCACGCTCTCCACCTAGAAGACATCGCCGCCGGAGATCACATTCTCGCTCTCCACCAAGAAAGAGCAAGAAGAATCAGAGACCAGATATCACTGAAACAAGAAGCCTCTCCCCTGAACAGGATCATCGGGGCCCTTCCAAAGCTGTGCTAAAACCCCGCGAGCGTCCTCCTCCTCGGGACAATCGCGCTAGTCCTGACAATGACCAGGGAAGACCCCGGAGAGGCAGACACTCAACTTCGCCAGGACCGAGCGACGAAGAGGACTTCCGCAACTCTTTGTCCGAGAACATCCGGAGAGCCCGCCTCCCTCGAGGGATGGAAAAACCGCCAGTGTTGGACCAATACGACGGAACCACTGACCCCGACGACCATATTCGGAGCATCGAAGCGGTCATGGACTACCACGTCGTCAAGGGCTCTATCAAGTGTCGCATCTTCCCGACCACCCTCAGGAAGGGAGCAATGACTTGGTACAGAAACCTCCGTCCCAACTCCATCCATTCCTGGACCGAGCTCAAGGAACTCTTCTTGAACCACTTCACAGCCTCCCGACGACAACCGAAATCGGAGGCCAATCTCGAGGCCGTGATACAAGGACCCAACGAACCCCTTCGGGACTACCTCGACAGGTTCAACAAGGAAGCCGTCCAAGTGCAGACGGCCGACTACATGAAGAGGTACCTCTTAGAACGAGGACTTCTCCCCGGAAGTGACTTCAAGAAGGCCATAAAAATTGAGAAGGTGCACACCATGAACGCCCTTCTCCGCAAAGCAAAAGCATTCACCGATTTCGAGGAGGGCGAGACAGCCGCGATCAAAGCTTCGAGGGGCAATGACGCTGCTCGCAGCTCAAACCTCGATGACTCAGGATCGCGCCGGGGACAGGATAAAAGGAGAGACGATAGGTCCAGAGACACCAAAGAGCGCTGAGGACCGGCAGGACGGTTCAACGATTACACTCCCTTGAATGTCTCGCGCGAAAAAATCCTGGCTGACTGCCAAAATACCGAGTTCAAGAACTCCAGCATCAGGCCCCCGAAGTCAAATCCCACCAGACCGGGGACGGACAAATCCAAATACTGCAAGTACCACAAGAGCCACGGGCATCTGACCGACGAATGCATACATCTCAAAGATGCCATAGAGACCCTGATCAAAGAGTGCCGCCTGTCGAAGTACACGAAGAAGGGAGAACCTTCCCGAAGAGAAGCCCCTCGGAACTCTGACGAGGGCAATTCACCAGACAGTCGACCGCTCCAAGTCGCGTTGTCCATAACCCGACCGGAAGATTTCATCCCTTCGGTCAGCGTGACGACCGCCTTCAACACATGGGAAAACTTCCCGACCGCAATGGTCATCTCCAACGGCGGTGACTCTGGCTCTCTCACTATCAGCTCGGTAAAGAGAAAGTTCGATGAGCTGATCAGCGCCAATTCGGATCTCGCCCCTACTCTGCGAAAGTTCAAAGGAAAATCGGATCCGATCACTTTCTACTTGGAAGAGTTGCCCGGCGGAGCTCCGAACGCCACAATCCCCTTGCTCGTCCGAGCCAGAATGGAAAATTTCGACGTTCGTCGAGTCCTGGTCGACGAAGGCAGCTCGGTCGACATCATGTATTCTCACCTTTTTCGGACACTCCAGCTGGACAACTCTCACCTCACTCCTTATGTGGGTTCTGATCTCCAAGGCTTCAACGGGGCTACCACCAAACCGTGGGGCTACGTCGAACTTATCGTCACTTTCGGAGAAGAGGAAGCATCCAGGCAGGTCAAGATAAGATTCTTGGTGATTGACTGCAAGACTCTCTACAACTGCATCATCGGACGCCCTACTCTGGCCGAGCTCACTGCCGTCCCTTCCACCGTGCACCTCAAGATGAAGTTCTACACAAAGCGGGGACGAGTGGCCACCATCAACGCAGACATCGAAGCGGCCAGAAGGATCTTCGATGCCTCCGTAAAGGGGTTGCAGCTGATCGCCCCTCCATCAGACCCAAACAAGAAGCCAAGGGCCGAAGACGATCATCCGCGGGAAGATCAACATCCGCCAAACGTCAGCTCAATCGACTTGGATGCTCGGTTCACCGACGAAGGGATGAAGAATGCCGAAGAGAGGAGGCCAAATGTAACTCACCCCGTCAGGCCTATCCCAGACGGGGACTTCGACCTCATCCCGCTGGGCGACAGCCCCGACAAAGCGGTAAAGATCGGCAAGGACATCCCAGATCTACCAAGGAAGCAGCTCGTAGCATGTCTTCAAGCCAACGCCGATTTGTTCGCCTGGAGCGCAGCGGAAATGCCCGGACTCGACCCTGAGGTCGCCTGTCACCACCTCTCCATCGATCCAGCCGTGAAGGCAGTAGTTCAACGTAGGCGTCGGCAGTCTTCCGAGAAAGCGGAGGCTGCCGAGAAAGCTGTAAAAGACCTTCTAGAGGCAAATTTTATTTCCGAGGCCAAGTATTCAACTTGGCTCTCAAACGTTGTACTTTGTTGGATGCAGTATAGGGCAAGCAACAAAAAAGATTTGGAAATATTGATTCGGGAATTATCGTCCACGGAGATAGAGAGATGCCATTCAATAGTTTCTATGGTTTCGAGCTCGGGATTGAATGAGCAAAAAGTAAACAAAGATATAGACAGTAAAAGAATAAACACATTCTTAGAAGAGAAATAACTTATCAGGAATGTAAATATATTCACTCTTCACAAACATACACTTACCAACCCGTTATACTCAACCTACGATACTCATCTATGTCATCACGTATCTCTCACATAAACGTCCATCTCTAGAGCACAAACGAGATCATCTCACAACTAAGGTTATCTCTAACGCGAAGCTGCGAGAACATCTGTATTCTCGCGTCGGCGTTCTCTCGCGCGCCGCTCAAACACGAAAGCATTATGTACAGATACAAACGGTGAATGCTAGCTCTAAATCTATCTCTAGAGTTCAGAACCAACAGATTATTATCCTAGATAAAGATTCAAGAAGTTTATCTCTAAAGCAACCCAAATCCCCAGCATAGAGCAAAAATCCAGAACAACAATCAACACAGATTTGTAAAGCAAGTTAAACATAACATTATAATCGGTAAATATACATAAGATTCAAGTAACTATACAAACAAAACCCAACACAAAAGAAATACACAGAGAATAGAAGAGATGAACCAAACATCTCGCAAGTTGTCAGCTCCGGTTGATGAGAAATCCACCTCCGATCTTCCAAGTGTATGACCCAGTGTTGTTTTCTAAGCTAATCTTGATCTAAGAATGAAAATGATGGAGTTGGAACCAAAAACTCTCCAAAACCATACCCTAGAAATGTTACAAATGAAGAAATATAAACACAATTTCTGCTACGGCCGCTTAGCGGCCAAACCTCGCTGAGCGGACTACACGTATTACAAAAATATCTATAACAGTAAACAGGGCTCCGCTTAGCGGCCAGAGCTGCCGCTTAGCGGCCAGGAAAATTGGTTCGCCACTGGAAAGCGCGCTTAGACGCCGCTAAGCGGACCTCTCTGCACAAATCTTGCTTATTTGATCCAAAATCGCGCAATCGGAGCCGTGTCTTCGACACTTTATTCCTCGAGGCTCCAATAAGCATGAATACCTATAAAAACAAAGGAAAAACTATTAAACGGTATATAAAACATATGAAAACTAAATAATGTGAATATATACACAAAAGTGGGGATTTTATTACAAAAACGGAATGAATAGAATCGATAAGTGCCACAATTATATACTCAAAATAACAACATTTTGGCACTTATCAAACTCTCCCCAACTTGAAACTTTGTTTGTCCTCAAACAATGTCAAATAAATCAAAGAATCAAATGTAATAAACCAAAGAATCGTGAATCAACAAGTTTTGAAAACCAAAAACAAATGTATGGCTTAATACAAAAACGTATAAACAAGGTAAATACTTACCACTATACTACAACGAAAACATGTAAATGAAACTAATCCTAAGTACAAAAATCATGCAAAACATTCTAACACAATACATGCTCACATCATGAATCACACCTAGCAAAAATCCATCAATGGATGAAGAACACACAAAGGTGAAGGACTTTTAACACTCATCCAACAATCTTGCAAACAAAAGATTAAATTATGCATTCATCCAAAAATCACATTGAAGATACAAAAGCAAGAATCACAAGGGCTTTTCAAGGTTGTAATGTGGCTTGGTTAACAAACAAGGGATATATCCTAAGGCTAATCGAAACCAAAACTTGCCTAAACCTAAGGGAGTGATCAATCCACCAAAGATTCAAATAACAAAATCTCGATTAAACTTCTTCCTTAACCACAGGTTTCTCAAACCAATCACAATACTTATTATCACAATTATTCGCTTCTCTTTTCTTTTTGTTTTTCAAAACTTTTTCACATTTTTTTTCTTTCTTTTTCTTTTCTTTTCTTTTCACTTTTTTTCTTTTTCTTTCTTTTCAACCTCATAGCAACAACCAAATAAGTAAATAATCATTTTTCTCCCCAACTTGAATTCAACCACACCATCATGTGAATACTCCCTACTTCTAAGGCAAGGTAAAAATTCATACCAAAAGTCATGGTTGAGGGTTCAAGAAAACAAAGAATCAATCATCCATGCAAAAATGAGAACTAAACACTCATAGATAAGCATTTAGCAAAAACAACATGGACATTGACAAAAAGCTCAAAAGGGTTAACAAATGATCACACACTCACAAGGTGAATTGACTATTTGGTTATGGTGGTTGTGCTCAAAATGAAACAAAATGCCTTGATCCTTTTCATGCTTTCATAAAATCAACATAAACAAAAGATTAAGCATAATAAAATCCAGTTAAAACAAAGATTGCGGCCTCCAGCATATATGAACAATGGAAAGCTTCCTCACATTTATGGTTTGGGAACTAAAGTGATTCAATCAACAAGCAAGTAATGCAAAAGAATGAATGACATGGTAATTGTACAAATGAAAAGTTTCCTCAACATGCTATGCTATAGAAAGTGATAAATGAGTACCTTGAATGATACAACTTCAAAAACAATATCCTATCATACATCCGCAAGTTGAAACACTCAAGCTTTGGAAAATCACCTAAAAAATCTTCGAATTACCGACAAAATTCGAGTACAAACAACCAACAAAAGAATTAGAAAAACAAAACTAATATATACTATTAATTAGCCTTGGTGAAAGTGGGAAAAATGAGTGAACCAAGTGGAATGGGAACCCCACTGGTACAAAGCAAGAAAACAAAATTTTACTGTCATCGCTTAGCGGAGCTAGGCTCGCTTAGCGGATGACAGAAACACCAGAAAAATCATAACAGCAACAGCTGTTCTAATTTTCTTCCACTTCACCTAAATACCTCTTAAACATAAAAATAAACAAAATTTACAACCGTTGGGGTGCCTCCCAACAAGAGCTTGTTTTACGTCGTTAGCTCGACGCCTTTATTGTTTCGGTGTTTGGAAAGTAGCCTCCTCTCGTCATGCCATGGTGACGTCTCACTGCACAAGCCTAAAGAAAGTGTCCTAACCAAAGCACTCAACAAACGTTACGGGTACAAATATATACAACAATTATACGAACATAAAAGAAAATGCAAGTATACAATTATGTACACAAACCAACACATATGCACAAGTATGGAACACAAACAACTATTATCATACAAAAAGAGAAAAGTTGGTGAATGTTGGATTCAAAAGTTGAAAAGTGACGATTTGTTATTAAAGAGCTCATCCGAGATCAACATGTTTCACCAACATTCACCAATAAAAGTATACTTATATGTAACATATACAAGTAAACTTATATGGTGAACATAAACAAGTAAACATGTACAAGTAAATATATATACAAGTGAAACTATACAATATATACGATATATACAAAGCTCAAAACCACGAAAACTATTGCGATGCAATCAAAACCATCCCCGGCAACGACGCCATTTTGTTGGATGCAGTATAGGGCAAGCAACAAAAAAGATTTGGAAATATTGATCCGGGAATTATCGTCCACAGAGATGGAGAGATGCCATTCAATAGTTTCTATGGTTTCGAGCTCGGGATTGAATGAGCAAAAAGTAAACAAAGATATAGGCAGTAAAAGAATAAACACATTCTTAGAAGAGAAATAACTTATCAGGAATGTAAATATATTCACTCATCACAAACATACACTTACCAACCCGTTATACTCAACCTACGATACTCATCTATGTCATCACGTATCTCTCACATAAGCGTCCATCTCTGGAGCACAAACGAGATCATCTCACAACTAAGGTTATCTCTAACGCGAAGCTGTGAGAACATCCGTATTCTCGCGTCGGCGATCTCTTGCGCGCCGCTCAAACACGAAAGCATTATGTACAGATACAAACGGTGAATGCTAGCTCTAAATCTATCTCTAGAGTTCAGAACCAACAGATTATCATCCTAGATAAGGATTCAAGAAGTTTATCTCTAAAGCAACCCAAATCCCCAGCATAGAGCAAAAATCTAGAACAACAATCAACACAGATTTGTAAAGCAAGTTAAACATAACATTATAATCGGTAAATATACATAAGATTCAAGTAACTATACAAACAAAACCCAACACAAAAGAAATACACAGAGAATAGAAGAGATGAACCAAACATCTCGCAGGTTGTCAGCTCCGGTTGATGAGAAATCCACCTCCGATCTTCCAAGTGTATGACCCAGTGTTGTTTTCTAAGCTAATCTTGATCTAAGAATGAAAATGATGGAGTTGGAACCAAAAACTTTCCAAAACCATACCCTAGAAATGTTACAAATGAAGAAATATAAACACAATTTCTGCTACGGCCGCTTAGCGGCCAAACCTCGCTGAGCGGACTACACGTATTACAAAAATATCTATAACAGTAAACAGGGCTCCGCTTAGCGGCCAGAGCTGCCGCTTAGCGGCCAGGAAAATTAGTTCGCCACTGGAAAGCGCGCTTAGACGCCGCTAAGCGGACCTCTCTGCACAAATCTTGCTTATTTGATCCAAAATCGCGCAATCGGAGCCGTGCCTTCGACACTTTAATCCTCGAGGCTCCAATAAGCATGAATACCTATAAAAACAAAGGAAAAACTATTAAACTGTATATAAAACATATGAAAACTAAATAATGTGAATATATACACAAAATTGGGGATTTTATTACAAAAACGGAATGAATAGAATCGATAAGTGCCACAATTCTATACTCAAAATAACAACATTTTGGCACTTATCATACTTGTCAAAAAATCTAATGGAAAATGGAGAATGTGCGTTGATTATACCGATGTTAACCGGGCATGTCCCAAAGATGCTTATCCATTGCCTAATATTGATAGGCTGTCGACAACTCGGTCGGCTATAAACTGTTATCATTTATGGATGCTTATTTAGGTTACAATCAAATCCCCATGGCGAGGTGCGACAAGCAGTGCACGACATTCATGACCGAGTCGGGTAACTATTGAAGGATAGAAAAAACACTTAGAAAGGGGGGGTTTGAATAAGTGTAGCTTTAAAAACTTGACCGATAAAAATAAATTGCACAGTTATTTTTATCCTGGTTCGTTGTTAACTAAACTACTCCAGTCCACCCCCGCAGAGATGATTTACCTCAACTGAGGATTTAATCCACTAATCGCACGGATTACAATGGTTCTCCACTTAGTCAGCAACTAAGTCTTCCAGAGTCTTCTGATCACACACTGATCACTCCAGGAACAACTGCTTAGATACCCTCTAAGACTTTCTAGAGTATTCTGATCCACACGATCACTCTAGTTACAACCTGCTTAGATAACCTCTAAGACTTCCTAGAGTATTCTGATCCACACGATCACTCTAGTTCCTTACAACTTAATGTAATCAAATCTAAGAGTATTACAATTGCTTCTTAAAAGCTATAATCACAAACTGTGATATTTCTCTTAACGTTTAAGCTTAATCTCACTAATATATTACAACAGCAATGTAGTGAGCTTTGATGAAGATGAAGATTCTGAGTTTTGAATAGAACAGAGTTTCAGCAAGTTAATATGAGTTGTTTTGTTCAGAATCGTTAACCTTGCTTCTCATCAGAACTTCATATTTATAGGCGTTGGAGAAGATGACCGTTGAGTGCATTTAATGCTTTGCGTGTTCCGTACAGCATCGCATTTAATGTTATACGCTTTTGTCAACTACCTCGAGCCTTGTTCACGCTGTGTCTACTGACGTTGCCTTTAATAGCTTCTAACGTTCCTTTTGTCAGTCAGCGTAGCCTGCCACTTGTACTTCCTTCTGATCTGATGTTTGTGAATACAACGTTTGAATATCATCAGAGTCAAACAGCTTGGTGCAAAGCATCTTCTGATCTTCTGACCTTGAAGTGCTTCTGAGCGTGATACCAACAGAACTTCAGTGCTTCTGATCTCATGTTCTTCTGATGCTTCCATAGACCCATGTTCTGATTCTGCTTCGACCATCTTCTGATGTCTTGCCAGACCATGTTCTGATGTTGCATGCTGAACCCTTTGAGACAAAGCTTCTGAGCGCTAAATTATGCATACTCTTTATATATTTCCTGAAAAGGAAATTGCATTGGATTAGAGTACCATATTATCTTAAGCAAAATTCATATTATTGTTATCATCAAAACTAAGATAATTGATCAGAACAAATCTTGTTCTAACAATCTCCCCCTTTTTGATGATGACAAAAACATATATAAATGGTATGAATTTGCGATCAGAAAGAGCAGTCGGCAAAAGACAAATTACACAGCTATAGCATAAGCATGTGAATATGTCTCCCCCTGAGATTAACAATCTCCCCCTGAGATAAATAATCTCCCCCTGAAATAAATACTCGAAGAACTTTAATAAAAGACTTCCCTGATTATTTCGGTAGAGACGATCACATAAGCTTCTGTCTTCAGAGAATTCATAGCTTCTGACTTCTGCTTCCATTGGACAGCTTCAGAACTTGAATTTCTTTAGATCCCTAGAACACTCACAGCTTCTGATTCCTGCTTCCGTTTAGGACAGCTTCAGAACTTGAATTTCTTTGATCATCAGAACATTCACAACTTCTGATTCCTGCTTCCATCTAGGACAGCTTCAGAACTTGAATTTCTTTGATCTTCAGAACATTCACAGTTTCTGATTTCTGCTTCCATTTAGGACAGCTTCAGAACTTGAGTTTTCTGGATCTTTAGAACATTCACAGCTTCTGATTTCTGCTTCCCTCGGATAGCTTCAGAGCTTTGAATTTCTACCAACATCACTTCATGCTAGATTTGTATCAGAACATTGTTGAATGTACCAGAGCATCATCAGAGCATCTCTACATCCTGAAATGTTTCAGAACAAAACTAAACAACAAAAGTCAGCATGAACGAGTCAGAACATAAAATGTATATTAGAACACATGATATGTATCAGAGCCATATAGGCTAAAATAATGTATCAGAGCAAATAGAATTTTGTCAGAACAAATAGACAATTATGGATCAAATTCTATTATCAGTGCTTCTGATCCTGAAGCTTGACAGCACTCAGCTTGCTTCAGTTTCCATAAGCTTATTCTTTTTACAGAATAACGCTTCTTATGGTTTTGCTTCTTGTGTTTGCTTTGAAGATTCTCTTCACTTCTTTATACCTGCAAAACACTTAAACCATATAGAACTTGCAGTTCTTGTTAGTGAAAGCAACTGATTAAATCAAATCATTTATCACATATTTCTCCCCCTTTTTGTCATATCATAAAAAAACAGAAAAGATTCAGAGACAGACAAAAAGAAACACACGGAGGAAGAAGATGATTTCATTGAAGTTCAAACATCAGGTACAGAAGTACATGAAGATAAGTAAGATCAAATGCACAAAAACAGATGCAACGAAAAGAAAGAAACAACACAGACTCAATCTAAGATGGCCCTAGCCTTGACAGGATCTTGGCCAGCATCTCTTGAACCTCATTGTTGTGTCCATCTTGCCTCACCATGAAAGCTCTAAACTCAGCATTGAGTGAGCTTTACTCATCCTGTCTCTTCTGAATTTCTTCCAGAGTCCTTGCAAGACGAGAAGATTCATCAGAAGAAGCTTCACCGCTTTCAACCACAGGAATAGCAACTTGTTCTGTAGCTTCCATGGATAGATCATTTGCAGGGATTTCCTCAACAGGATCTGATTCAGCAACATGATCTTCAACATCTGCTTCTTGCATAGAAGCATCTCCATATTCTGCAGCAGGAATTTCCGAGTCTCCATTCTCAAGTGCCTGAAGAATGGCAGCTAGATTCCTGGGAGCAGAAGGACCTTCAACTTCTGGTGGATCAACAACTTCTGGAATGACCAAGCTTGGGTCTTTCTCAGAAGGGTTTTCCCTCAGATAGTCAAAGAGAGTCTTGAAGTCTCCGAGCAGAACAGGATAATCAGGAATAAAGATAACAATATCCCTGCATGGATTTGCTTCCATTTCAGCAGCCAGTCTTAATTGTTCCATCTCATCCAAGAAGGGCTTCTCTTCCAACAGATGTCTTCCTTTGAGACTAGCAAACCAGAAGTCTTCATAATTCCTCAGAATTCCACGAGGCCGTGGGGCAGCAGCTACACAGGCTTCCTGAAGTTCTAAAAACAGAGCATCTGATTCTCTGCGAAAGATCCTCCAGAAGTTCCGCATAGCAACATCATTCAATCCAGAACTTTCAGCAATTCTGAGAGTATCAAAGATACTTCTGAGATTCCTCTTTATTTTTTCAAAAACTACACCAATAGGGTATACAGGGCGGAATTTTATTTGGGTTTTTGAAAAGGCAGGGTTGGAAGTGAAGTACGGATGAGGTTCTCTATCCAACCTATAAGAAGATTCTGCTTCAGTATCAGAATCTAACACTACCACTTCAGCTTCAGGACGAGGCTTGGGAGTGTAGTTGCAATCACGGAGCAGCTGCTCATGTGATGCAGAGGTTGGAAGAGGAGAATCAGAAAGGTTGTTTTGAGAGGTGGAGGGAGTATGTTCAAAGGTGGCATTGGGAGAAGGTTGAGATGGAAAGAGAGTTTGAAGGGGTGGTATATCCAGAACAGGATTGATGGTAGGTGGAGAGGAAGGAATGGTTATAGGAGAAGATGGAGGTGTAAGAACATGGACAAAAACAGGTGATTCTGATGTGGCTTTTTCTGGTTCAGGTGTAGGGACAACCTCTATTGGTGCAACTTCTGAATGAACAGCAGGAGCAGAATCAGGTTCAGAAATGCATATACCTTTGGAACCTCTCAGAAAAGCTTTGGCCACATCCTCAGTCTTCTTTTGCTTCTTACTCTTCGGCTCTTCAATAATCTTTGCTTTGCCGCTAGAGATTTCTTTCCTTCTGACATATGCCAGAACTTCTGATTGATTCTCAGCCTCTTGAGTGACATTTTCTTCATCAGACTCTTGAAGAATCATCTTCCTTTTTCTTGTTTTCTTCTTCTCAACAGCTTCTTTCCCTTTCTTCTCAAACTCATCAGAGACAGACTTAGCAACCTTTGTAATGACCTCTTTAGAAACATCTTGTTTCTTAGAGACAGCAGAAGGATAATCATGCTTTCTTTTAGTCCTTTCTTCCTTCTTCTTATTTATTTTCATTGGAGCACCCTTCTCTTGATTTTTGAGATATTTATTTTCTTCTTGTGATAACAGATACCTAGTTCTGACTACAGGTACCTCACAGTTGAAGAAAGTTTCAAACTCAGCAAGAACAGGTGCTCTTCTGATTCTTGTATCAGCAAGAGGTTGGGGAGTCTTACTGATAGCCTTAATTACTTTCATCTTCTTCAAAGTGAATGCATTCAGACAAGCCCCAGATGTGACAGCAAGGTCTTTCACAATACCTTCAGATTCCAAGCTTTCAACAATCTTTGAATGCACCAAAAGATTTGAAATAATCCTTCCAAAAGGAATGATTGTTCCACCTTTTTCTCTGAAAGCGTTTCTGGAATCCTTTACTGCTTTCCACAAATGGTTGAAGATGATGTAGATCGCATCAACCTTCTTCTTAGTGGCAATGCAATAAAGAATATACCTTTGCTCATTATTGATGAAATCCGAGGCATGTGTTCCTTTCCTATGGTAGAAACACCCAAGAAGGATCTTTGTCCAGATTTTGTAGACATCTCTCAAATCCTTGACGCTTTTTGTTTTCTTGACATTTGGATAGAGAGTGGATAGAACATCTCCCAAATCTGCCCTTTGATCAATCTCAAAAGCCCCTTCAGGGTTTTTCAGATCAAACATCACTCTTAGGATGTTTTCAGTAATAACAACAAACTTTCCATGGACGAAAGAAAGTATTGATTTTGGAGCAACTACAGCATGTGCCCAGAACTCCTTGACAAGATCCGGATAAACTGGGCCAACGAACTCAGCAAACAACGAGGTCCATCCTTGAAAGATGATGTCTTCTTTAAGATGAAATTCATGTTCTTCAAGGTTGTCAAAATCAACAATAAGTTCACATAGAACTTCTAATTTGTCCTTGGGAACAGAGCATGCAACAACAGGAGTAAGTTTCAACATTTCTTCTTGGAGATGGTGAGGAACAGATGTATCAACATTTTGGGATGAGAAGGCAGCCATGGATGCAGAATGAACAAAGGACGAACAAGAAAAGAAAACTGGGTTTTCGATTAGGGTTTTAGAAAACGGCTAAGAACTTTTCAAACGAGAGAGTGCAAGAATAAAGAGAGACAAGGGAGCGAAAAAGATATATGATATGATTTGAAAAGAATATAAGGAGACGAATATAAAATAGAGAATGAAAAAGAATAAATAAACAAAATGAATAGTTTCAGAATCAAAAGAAATCATTTTCATTAAATGACGAGTGACGTGAGGAGAGAGATCGTGGTAAAAGAAATGATTTAGAGCAGTTACCTAGGTCGGCGTCTTTTCAACTGCACGCTTTGTACACATCATACAGACACGTGTGCATCATCAGAGAGTAGCAGACCGCTGTAAATAGAATATACTTTACGCGTACAGATTTTGATTGCTGCTTCTGAGTTGATCAAATTTCTCTTCTGGAAACACTCCTTCTGAAGTGTGCTGATGTAAATCTGAATGATCTTCTGATCCATTACTTCTGATATACACAGCTTCTGGAGATTCACTTCTTTGTTCTGCAGCTTCTGATAAGACAAAACTGTATCTGCAGAAATTCTTAAGCTGCTTTGTTTCATCGGAACCAAGTTTATCATCAAACCAGATATTGATTGATTCTTCTACAATCAATGTTTCAATATTGTATATTCTGTAGCATTTAGAGCATTCAGAATAATCAAGAACGAAACACCATTGCTTTAGAAACAAACAAAACAGATGGTTCCAAGACTAATAAACTTTCTTTTCTGATCTCCTACGAACATAGTTTCTTCAACAGATTTAAGTACCAGAACTTGGAAGACAGTCCTTCTTCCCTTCAAGTGTTGAGACCAACTTGAGTCCAGGTGACATGACATGTTGACTTTTATCTTCTTTGTCGCCAAGAGAATCTGCAAAAGAAATAGTCTTTTTCTTTGGTACCCACATCTTCTTGGGTCCTTTCTTGTTAGATTTTCTCAAGTTCTGATTGAACTTGGGTTTAATATTGTAAGCAATAGGAGGAACAGCATGATAATTCTTAATGTGAGTTTCATGATATTTCCTAGGTTGTGTCACATGCTTCTTAGTGTGTGTAATGTGAAAACTTTGAGCATGTGAAGTGTGCCTAATATCATGGGAGTGGCCATACTTGAACTGATCATACAATGGCTTGTATGTGATTTTCATTTCATCAACAGGTTCAAGTTTGTATGGGGTTTCACCCTCAAAACCAATGCCAACTCTTTTGTTTCCAGACACAGCATATATCATAGAAGCTAGCTGACTTCTGCCAATACTTCTAGATAAGAACTTCCTGAAACTTAAATCATATTCTTTCAGAATATGGTTTAGACTAGGAGTGGATTTTTCTGAATCAGAAGGAGATCCAACATTATTGGATAATTTTAAAAGTTTTTCTTTTAATTCAGAATTCTCCAACTCAAGCTTCTTTGTTTCAAATTCAAATAGCTTTTTCAGCTTTTTGTATTTGAGACTAATCTGAGACTTGAATTCCAGAAGTTCTGTTAGACTGGAAACTAACTCATCTCTAGTAAGTTCAGAAAATACCTCTTCAGAATCTGATTCTGATGTAGATTCTGATCCGTCATCTTCTGTCTCCATCAGCGCACAGTTAGCCTGCTCATCTTCAGAGTCTGAATCATCTTCTGACTCATCCCAGGTTGCCATAAGACCTTTCTTCTTATGAAACTTCTTCTTGGGATTTTCCTTCTGAAGTTTTGGACATTCATTCTTGAAGTGTCCAGGCTCATTGCATTCATAGCACATGACCTTCTTCTTGTCAAATCTTCTGTCATCAGAAGATTCTCCACGTTCAAATTTCTTTGAACTTCTGACGCCTCTGAACTTCCTTTGCTTGTTCTTCCAGAGTTGATTTAGCCTTCTGGAGATCAAGGACAATTCATCTTCTTCTTCAGATTCTGATTCTTCAGGATCTTCTTCTCTAGCCTGAAAAGCGTTAGTGCATTTCTTGATATTGGATTTTAATGCAATAGACTTACCTTTCTTTTGAGGCTCGTTTGCATCCAGTTCAATTTCATGACTTCTCAGGGCACTGATCAGCTCTTCCAAAGAGACTTCATTTAGATTCTTCGCAATCTTAAATGCAGTCACCATAGGACCCCATCTTCTGGGTAAGCTTCTGATGATCTTCTTTACGTGATCAGCCTTGGTGTATCCCTTGTCAAGAACTCTCAATCCAGCAGTAAGAGTTTGAAATCTTGAAAACATCTTTTCAATGTCTTCATCATCCTCCATCTTGAAGGCTTCATATTTCTGGATTAGAGCAAGAGCTTTAGTCTCCTTGACTTGAGCATTTCCTTCATGAGTCATTTTCAAGGACTCATATATGTCATAGGCCGTTTCCCTGTTAGATATCTTCTCATACTCAGCATGAGAGATAGCATTCAGCAAAACAGTTCTGCATTTATGATGATTCCTGAAAAGCTTCTTCTGATCATCACTCATTTCTTGCCTTGTCAGCTTTACGCCACTGGCATTTACCGGATGTTTGTAACCATCCATCAGAAGATCCCATAGATCACCATCTAGACCAAGAAAGTAACTTTCCAGTTTATCTTTCCAGTATTCAAAGTTTTCACCATCAAATACCGACGGTCTAGTATAACCATTGTTACCGTGTGTTGCTCAACAGAGCCAGATGTAGATGTAGACTTTGCAGTTTCATCAGCCATCTTTTACTGAAGCGTTTTTCTCTTCCTGAATCTTTTCTAAACACGGTTAAGTGCTTGCACCTTAGAACTGGCGCTCTGATGCCAATTGAAGGATAGAAAAAACACTTAGAAAGGGGGGGTTTGAATAAGTGTAGCTTTAAAAACTTGACCGATAAAAATAAATTGCACAGTTATTTTTATCCTGGTTCGTTGTTAACTAAACTACTCCAGTCCACCCCCGCAGAGATGATTTACCTCAACTGAGGATTTAATCCACTAATCGCACGGATTACAATGGTTCTCCACTTAGTCAGCAACTAAGTCTTCCAGAGTCTTCTGATCACACACTGATCACTCCAGGAACAACTGCTTAGATACCCTCTAAGACTTTCTAGAGTATTCTGATCCACACGATCACTCTAGTTACAACCTGCTTAGATAACCTCTAAGACTTCCTAGAGTATTCTGATCCACACGATCACTCTAGTTCCTTACAACTTAATGTAATCAAATCTAAGAGTATTACAATTGCTTCTTAAAAGCTATAATCACAAACTATGATATTTCTCTTAACGTTTAAGCTTAATCTCACTAATATATTACAACAGCAATGTAGTGAGCTTTGATGAAGATGAAGATTCTGAGTTTTGAATAGAACAGAGTTTCAGCAAGTTAATATGAGTTGTTTTGTTCAGAATCGTTAACCTTGCTTCTCATCAGAACTTCATATTTATAGGCGTTGGAGAAGATGACCGTTGAGTGCATTTAATGCTTTGCGTGTTCCGTACAGCATCGCATTTAATGTTATACGCTTTTGTCAACTACCTCGAGCCTTGTTCACGCTGTGTCTACTGACGTTGCCTTTAATAGCTTCTAACGTTCCTTTTGTCAGTCAGCGTAGCCTGCCACTTGTACTTCCTTCTGATCTGATGTTTGTGAATACAACGTTTGAATATCATCAGAGTCAAACAGCTTGGTGCAAAGCATCTTCTGATCTTCTGACCTTGAAGTGCTTCTGAGCGTGATACCAACAGAACTTCAGTGCTTCTGATCTCATGTTCTTCTGATGCTTCCATAGACCCATGTTCTGATTCTGCTTCGACCATCTTCTGATGTCTTGCCAGACCATGTTCTGATGTTGCATGCTGAACCCTTTGAGACAAAGCTTCTGAGCGCTGAATTATGCATACTCTTTATATATTTCCTGAAAAGGAAATTGCATTGGATTAGAGTACCATATTATCTTAAGCAAAATTCATATTATTGTTATCATCAAAACTAAGATAATTGATCAGAACAAATCTTGTTCTAACAATCTCCCCCTTTTTGATGATGACAAAAACATATATAAATGATATGAATTTGCGATCAGAAAGAGCAGTCGGCAAAAGACAAATTACACAGCTATAGCATAAGCATGTGAATATGTCTCCCCCTGAGATTAACAATCTCCCCCTGAGATAAATAATCTCCCCCTGAAATAAATACTCGAAGAACTTTAATAAAAGACTTCCCTGATTATTTCGGTAGAGACGATCACATAAGCTTCTGTCTTCAGAGAATTCATAGCTTCTGACTTCTGCTTCCATTGGACAGCTTCAGAACTTGAATTTCTTTAGATCCCTAGAACACTCACAGCTTCTGATTCCTGCTTCCGTTTAGGACAGCTTCAGAACTTGAATTTCTTTGATCATCAGAACATTCCCAACTTCTGATTCCTGCTTCCATCTAGGACAGCTTCAGAACTTGAATTTCTTTGATCTTCAGAACATTCACAGTTTCTGATTTCTGCTTCCATTTAGGACAGCTTCAGAACTTGAGTTTTCTGGATCTTTAGAACATTCACAGCTTCTGATTTCTGCTTCCCTCGGATAGCTTCAGAGCTTTGAATTTCTACCAACATCACTTCATGCTAGATTTGTATCAGAACATTGTTGAATGTACCAGAGCATCATCAGAGCATCTCTACATCCTGAAATGTTTCAGAACAAAACTAAACAACAAAAGTCAGCATGAACGAGTCAGAACATAAAATGTATATTAGAACACATGATATGTATCAGAGCCATATAGGCTAAAATAATGTATCAGAGCAAATAGAATTTTGTCAGAACAAATAGACAATTATGGATCAAATTCTATTATCAGTGCTTCTGATCCTGAAGCTTGACAGCACTCAGCTTGCTTCAGTTTCCATAAGCTTATTCTTTTTACAGAATAACGCTTCTTATGGTTTTGCTTCTTGTGTTTGCTTTGAAGATTCTCTTCACTTCTTTATACCTGCAAAACACTTAAACCATATAGAACTTGCAGTTCTTGTTAGTGAAAGCAACTGATTAAATCAAATCATTTATCACATATTTCTCCCCCTTTTTGTCATATCATAAAAAAACAGAAAAGATTCAGAGACAGACAAAAAGAAACACACGGAGGAAGAAGATGATTTCATTGAAGTTCAAACATCAGGTACAGAAGTACATGAAGATAAGTAAGATCAGATGCACAAAAACAGATGCAACGAAAAGAAAGAAACAACACAGACTCAATCTAAGATGGCCCTAGCCTTGACAGGATCTTGGCCAGCATCTCTTGAACCTCATTGTTGTGTCCATCTTGCCTCACCATGAAAGCTCTAAACTCAGCATTGAGTGAGCTTTACTCATCCTGTCTCTTCTGAATTTCTTCCAGAGTCCTTGCAAGACGAGAAGATTCATCAGAAGAAGCTTCACCGCTTTCAACCACAGGAATAGCAACTTGTTCTGTAGCTTCCATGGATAGATCATTTGCAGGGATTTCCTCAACAGGATCTGATTCAGCAACATGATCTTCAACATCTGCTTCTTGCATAGAAGCATCTCCATATTCTGCAGCAGGAATTTCCGAGTCTCCATTCTCAAGTGCCTGAAGAATGGCAGCTAGATTCCTGGGAGCAGAAGGACCTTCAACTTCTGGTGGATCAACAACTTCTGGAATGACCAAGCTTGGGTCTTTCTCAGAAGGGTTTTCCCTCAGATAGTCAAAGAGAGTCTTGAAGTCTCCGAGCAGAACAGGATAATCAGGAATAAAGATAACAATATCCCTGCATGGATTTGCTTCCATTTCAGCAGCCAGTCTTAATTGTTCCATCTCATCCAAGAAGGGCTTCTCTTCCAACAGATGTCTTCCTTTGAGACTAGCAAACCAGAAGTCTTCATAATTCCTCAGAATTCCACGACAGCAACGGTCGAACTCCCCCATCGAATGGTAGGACCGACCACCCGGCGGATTCTACACCTAGACCCTCCGGGGAAGTACCTGCACGGCAGAACCCCAGCTCGCGATGGGATCGTTCACGCTGCGAGCACTTGGCCCCCAACCGCGGTCTCGCGCTCGCTATTAGCACACACCTGCTATGCGCACCCGGACCGTACACAACACGCCCGGGCAATCAACCCAGGTCGAGCATAAACCAATAGTTATCAAAACATTCTAAGTTTGGGACTAACTCCCCGGAAAATCCGAGCATAAACCAATGGTTATCAAAACATTCTAAGTTTGGGACTAACTCCCCGGAACATCCGAGCATGACCAATAATTATCAATAATATTCTGAGCGTTGGGATCACTCCCCGGAATATACGAGCATGCAACAATAAAATTTCGAACACACAAGGCTAAATGGGCATGCGTAAACAAAATTATAAAACATTAAATGCCGACCAAATTGGCCAGCGATATCCAGATATTACAAAAAATGCCGGGCACACAGGCCCCAAAATAATCCGGGCATAGCCCAACAAACATAAACTGGCACGCAGGCCGAAGAAGACAGGCACGCAGGCCCAAGACAAAACTACCTATTCTTCGCCGTCGGGAGATTCGGGCACCAGAACCCCATCCACAATCTTCGAGGAAAGCCCAATGTTATCCTCCTTCAAGCCAGGGTTCAGAAGCTTCAGCTGCTGAACCGCACGGTCAAACCCAGCTTCAGCCATGTCGGCGAGGCCCATTTTCAGGCTGTCTATCTTCTCCACGAGCTCGACCCTGGACTTTAGAGCAGCCACGTCCAGTAACTCGTCGGCCGAGGGAGCCCACTCAAGCTGAAGGTCGGCGAGCTTCTTCTTCTCCGCTGCAATCTCCCCGTCCTTCTGCTTCAGAGCCGCATCAATTTTCTTCTTCAGCTTCTCACGATCGGCTTCCATGATCTTCACCTTGTCCTCGGCAGTCTTCCTAGCCGCCTCCGCCTTCTTCAGAGCCTCGGCCGAACCCGAGCCACCGTTGGCCAGCACTTGTGCCATCCCCAAAACTCTCATCACGGCGACGCTGTCGCTCGCCAGCTGTTTCTGGAGGGCCGGGGGGTCCATCTCGCTGACCCGGCGGGCTTCATCCGAAGAGGTGACCAGGGGAAACTTTTCAAAATAGCCCCCATCTTTGTAGCAAGGAGGCAGTACGAAGCCACGCTCGGAGCCCAGATTCGACGGCTCATGACGTCCCCCCTCGGTATGACGAGGCTTCTTGGGGGACCTCTCATCCAAGTTCACCCGAGGAGAGCCAGCCGAGGCCGAGTTCTCTCCAGCACCAGCTCCCCGAGCCTTCTTCTGACGAATCTTCTTCGCATCCTGAGTCATCTTCAGGAGCTTGTCCTCCTTCTCCGGCATGGCATCTGAAAAAAGGGAAACAAACAGGTTAGCAAGAACACCAAACAGAAAGGGCAAAACAAGGTAAATGGACACGACCTATCAGCGCCCGAGTCTCCTCGGGGGTCCGACAAGACAACAGGGCCTTAGTGTTAATAGCCCGCGACTCCACAATCGGCACGCCATTCTCGTCCAAAACAGGATACCCATTCTTCGTCACCCACTGAGACAAGGTGAAACTATCCACGTATTTACAGAGGGCCGAGTACGACTCTGTATCCTGCTCGTCCAGATCTCCGTCTTCCCAAGCGTAGTTTTTTGGGGGGCACAAGAAGTGGCCCTTCCACCAAAAGAACGGGAACGCCGTGCAGAATTCCCTTACTACCTGCCCGTCCTCGTTCCTCTCTAACTCCCCGGCCTCGTCCTGCACGACTACCATATCAGACACCGCAGAATAAGCCGCCTGGCTGCGTGGACGGACGAGGAAGTACCGGTCCTTGAAACCTTTCACCGAGTCGGTGTACATCCCGAAAAGCTTTCTGTCGGCATTTCTAAACGAGACCCCACTATACCGCCCGTCCGCCGTCTGCCTTTGGACACGAAAACACCTGCCGAACAGAGCGGTCGTAGCGCCGATACCCAGATAATCACAGACAATCTCGAATGCTCGCATAAAAGCAAAAGCATTCGGATGCAACTGGGACGGCGCCAGAGCAAGAAACGCCATCATCGAAGTCTGAAAATCGGAGAAGGGCAACCGGAAACCGAGCTCTTTGAATACGTATTCATACATCGCAAAGCTGTCCCCGCTGAACCGAGAACATATACGTTCGTCTGGGGACGGGCAACCGATTTGGTAATTCGGTGCTTCGCCTTCTCCCAAAACCTCAACTTCTTTGAAAGCTCCATCTAAAGACTCGGTATATCGGGAAACGACCGCCAAAGGTTCATCGGCTATCCAGTCGAGTGCGACCGTGCAGTCATAACTGAACAAAGGCATTGGGGAAACCCCTCCCTCGGCGTCCGAATCGGGGGAATCAGCATGGTCGTCTTCGACCAGGGAGGGCGTGTTTTGAACCTCGACGACTTCAACGTCGGAGCTACTCGCCGTCGTATCTTCCGATCCACTAGCCCACGAGTCAGATTCTGAACTGGACCCCGAACTGGCACTTGAATCAGATTCACCTGCACGCAGAAGGGAGAAGTGAATTCGACAGTTCACCAAATCCACCCTTCCACCGCAATGCAAGCGAAAGGGTAGAGCAGGAGCAGCAGAGCCCCCTGCTAAACCCCCATCGAGGAAAGACGCCCGTCAGCCAAGGACTCACAAAAAATAACAAAAGGGACATGACAGCGGAAATCGGATCTAAACAGGCGCGACGGCCTAACCACGAACGTCATCTATTCCACAAACTAACACTAACCCCCGGGCATCGCCTAGATAACCCGAGGAGGAAGTAACGACTGCGCGCAAGACCCAGCCGACATAGATAACGAAGACTGCGAAAGTAAAATTGTAAAATCCCTAAAACCCTACGGGGAAAAGAATAAAGCAACGAAGAGAGATGCGAACTTACTTGAAGACATGATGACGGTGGCTAGGAGAAACTCTTCGGCAAACGGCGGTGGTCGCAAGTAACAATAGGACGAACAGTTGTTCCGAGGATCGTCTGCCTGAAGCCGAGCAAGTAAACAGAGAGAAGAAAGCGCCTAAATGAGGGGACTCACCCCTTTTTATAGGAGAAGGGCTCGGAAGGCGAAGCGTCGCGCCCCCTGACAAGCGCCGCCTCCTAGACCCTAGGCCATCATTACCTATGCCACATCAGCGCGTGTCGCCCACACGCGACTTTTCGTTCCAATCCACAGACCAGTCTTCCGAACACATCTGCTAGACGAGGATCCATCCCGCCGACATCACCGAGGTCATGGAGTCCGAGCATCATCAAAGTCATAGCTTCTTGACCAGAAAGCTCCGACTTGGGGGGCTCGTGTTCTGGACTGGGCCAAGGTTAGGCCCAACATAGTTTCGGCCCTGTAGACCTCAGAGGCCCAGGTTCCTCCATGGCCCACCTGTGTCTAGGGTTCCCACTTTAGACATGCTCGGCAATCGGCAAGACTTCTCCCTCCGAGTCAGTCAATCCTCGGCATCACGCTTCCCGCTAGCTGGCTTGCGCCTGGCACATACGCTCCCCGCGAGCACCTTCATTGCCGAGGACCCTGCTCCTCGCAGGGCTCCTTCATATCCAACCCTCCGAATAATACGGAGCCAACGTGGCTCCTAAAAGACCGCGTCTCCCCGGAACTTCGGAGCGGTTAACCAGGACAGAGGGCACTCACGCACCTCCAATATTTCCGCTCAGGAAACCTGGCAGTCTCCTAGCTGGGCTTGGAAGTCCAACCCAGTAGCGAGATCATGGCCCAGCGCTGGGGGCTATAAATACCCTCTTTCACTAGAGGGTCAGGTATTCACTTCTTTCTAACCTTTAGCTAGTACTTGCACTCCTTTGCTCGTCTACTCACTTTGGCATCGGAGTACCTTGCAGGTACACCCCCTCCTCCTTCCTAGAAGATCCAGTCCGAGCAGCCTGCGAAGATTCTTCTGATCAGGTACGATCAATTTCTTATCAAACCAGCTACCTCAATTAAATTTATCACTCTTTTAAAGTCTGGAGCATTTTTACCAAATTTATTTATCTAAGTAAATATCCCTTGGTACAAATACTTCCATGTTAGAACATATGGTATAACATCATACACATATATCAGCAGTAGCAGTATAAGCAATACATTTCCTTAAACACCAACAACAAGCATGACATACACTCATGTTCCCCATTAACAGTTGCATATATGGCCAGCAACCAAAGACTACTCTCTCTAAGCAGTAGTACAGTCTTACCAAAGTATCAACCAACATGTCAAGATATTTGACATGACATCAGGACAAACTAGCTCCCAAGCTAACATTCGAACACTTTACTCCCTCTTTTTAGTCAAATCTTGACAAAAATAGAGTAAATGTACAATAAAATTGGATGCACACATACATTTGTGGAAACAAACAACACCATATGGAAACACATAATCATTAGTGGAAGCAAAAAGAAACAACCACTAATTATAAACCATAACAGCCACAGGAACAACGTACCAAATCAAATAAAATATTACAAACCATAACACAGATAGTGCATAAAATATTATGGGCATAATCCCTTATACATAGTAAAAAATTTATTACAAAGAAAAAGCCAAGGAGAACACAACTCCTTAAGCACCAGTGTTGCTAGCTGTCTCTTGTTCTCCATCACCTTTTTCATTTGCATCCTTCTCTTCTTCCCCTTCTTGACCTTTTTCACCACTATCAACCACATCCTTTTCTTCAGCCAAAGAACTTATCAAATTTTCAAGCCCGGTTTTTGTTTTAGTACAAGTATTTATAGTATTATCTAAAGCTATGCATGTGTCCTTTAGTTCATAAATCAGAACTGCCTTTGAGGTTGACTTGCCATCTTCCTTTTCAAATGTTAAAACAATGTATGGAACATGTTTCCCTATAAACAGCCTATAATGCAAAGAAATAAATGGTTCTCTCTTGCAGACAACATTTGTACTAATCACAATACTAGGGTGCTAATTCAGAATCATCCAAAAAATTAAGAAAGGAAATGCAATAGGCATTTTCACAACAAAGGCAACAACATGCTTCATGGTTTGATCAAACGCATATGTACCATAGTCAAATTTGGTTTTGGTCCCTACAATATAAATGACCTTACCTAACCCTGTAGAAATGTTGGAAGTATGATTGGTTAGAACCCAATTGGTTGCTCCAATTGTGTGAAGCACTGCATACTTCACACTTAAGCATTCTACTGAAACTCACCTTTTTGTGGCCATTCTTTAACTTGAATTGCACTGATTTCCTTGCAAATGATATTATCAGATACCTCCACTTCAGCTTTTTGTTCTTCACTTCTGCCCAAAAATCTTTTAATGATTTCTGGAGAAAAATCCACACATTTTCCTCTAACATAAACATTTATGTACTCCTTACTCCTTTTTTGTCACAGTCCTCAAAGAGACTCACAAGAATTTCTTTGACAAGCATGTCATAACATTTTCTAAAACCAGTCACACTCTTTATTAACCTACCTTATTCAATTAAAGCCTATACTTATTTCCACTCAAAGACATCCTTGCCATGTTCTCTTTCCAACGCCAGCCTTCTTTTGTAGACAAACTTCCACTTCTCAACATTCTTCACAGAGTAGAAAGAAATGTTGTCAATTGGAACTTCATGAACATTAGCTGAAATCTTTTTCCCAGAGACTTTCTTGATTTCTGACAGTATTATATCTTGAACATCAAGTTTGGCATCATGGTCAGAATTATCAGACCAAGAGGAAACTTTCTTCTTTTTTAAGGACTTTTTCTTGACAACGTTACAACTTTATTCAACTTCTTAATAGGTCCAACAACAGGACTCTTCTTGGAAGTCTTTTGAAGGTTGTTTATGGATTCAACAACTTTTCCTTTTTTACTTTTCAATCTTTTAGCTATCCCAGGAGTCAATCTCTTAGCAATTGGCTCATCATCAGTGTCCAACTTATCAACAGCAACAATATCAGTATTTTGATCATTATTCACAACAATGTTTTCTTCTTCCTTGTCAGAATAACCTTTTTCTCTTTCCACATACATATGATTTATAACATCCTTTACAACTTTTTCCTCTTGAGTTTTTTCAGAACCTCAATGGAACCAATTCTTTTGTTAGGTTCTTGTGTGGGATGATCTAGTTTGGCCAGGGATGTTGTAACATTTAGTACATCGTTAGGGTAACTTTCAGGTGTCAAGACATTAGGGTTCCTGCTCTGATTTCAATTGAAATTTTGGCACTTTCGAATAGATGTTGAGACTGATGTCACAACATCAAAATACAATGTCAAGACAGATGTCAAGACATCATCTGACTAACAGAATAATACTACCAAATAACAAATTATGTAGAAGTAAATTGCAGAAGGTAAAAGACATAATTAGTTGTTAACTCAGTTCGGTGGAACTCACCTACTATGAGGGTATTCAAGCCAGGAAGGAAATTCACTATGATAGTATTAGTTCAAAGCTAAACAACTATAGTTTACAACTTATCACCTAATCACTACCTTATGCAACTTATACCTACGAACCTCCTAGATATGAGAATCTTCACTCACACACATGTGATTGTCAACAACAATAACAATTGTCAAAAGAAATACTTTCTAATTAAACAGATTACACTGTTCCTTAAAAGCTCATCAGTGAATCACAATGAATAAGGGTGGCAAAACGGGCGGCCTGGCCCGCCCCACCATATGCCCGCCAAAAAAGTGCGGGGCGGGCCAAATTAAAATGGGCATAAAAATCTAGCCATCCCCTCCAAGGTGGCGGGCAGCGGGCTTGCCTGCCTATTTTTTCATTTTTTTAATAGATTAATAGACTTTTTATATTATAATTAGATTTTTCACATAGATTTTATAACAATTTTTATAATTCATTTTTCAAATAAATTTAACTTAAAAATATTGCTTATATTCACAAATAGAGCGTATTAACTAAATTCATCAAGAATTAAAATTAGTAAAATTAACTAAAAAAGAATGGATTTTGACGGAGCAGCGGGCTTTGGCGGGACGGACTATGGCGGACGGCGGGCCTAAAATCTCAACCTAACCCGCCATTTTTTGGCGGGTGGTGTAACACTCCGATATTTAGATTTAATTATTTAATCTATTATTTGATTATTTTGAGGTGATTATATGAGTCATTGTGATTTGTCGATGAGTAGATGTGATTTTTATGCGACATATGATGTTTATGTTGATGTGTGTGGAGTAGTGGAATTAAAGTGTTGGTTAGAATAAAATAATATAATTTCTAATTAGCATGATTATTTAAGTAAAAAATAAGGAGATGAAATGAAGTAGAGTTAGTAAGGGCAAATTAGGAAGTTTATAATAAGGGTCCTAAGGCTAACTAGGTAAAAAGATGGAATAGAAGAGATTATTCATTCAATGTAGAATTTTGGAGAAAACGTGAAAGAAGAGAGAGCTAGGGTAAGAAAAGGAGAAGGAAATCAACCGTAGAAATTCGAAAAGGGAATCAGTTCGGCTAATAATCTAAGGTAAAGGGGGTTATCATGAGTATTATGTTTGATTTAAGGGGTAGATAATTGTATGTTGGAAGTTTTGTGTTGTTCTTTATGAAATCGATGAATCCATGATGATTATTTGTTTGATTATGTGAATAACATGTCGTGTTATGATGATGATTGTTGTATTGATGGTTGATAACATGAGATAGAGTTTAATCCACCATTATCATGATTTAGAAGGTTTAAGGTTTAATGGAGATGATTGAGAATATGATGAATGAGTGTAATTTGATGTTTATAATGAGTTAAGCATGTTAGAACTAGGATAATAAACCTTAAATCGCAGAAAATTATCGATTAAAACAAGTTTTTGGGCAAAAGATTGGAACTGGTTTGATACAGAACGTGCTGGATTTTCTGAAGAAATCACAGAGACCGCTTAATGCGCTTTTGAAAATAAAACGAACCTGATTACAGTAGGTATCGCGCTTAGCGCGGTACAGGGGGCGGTTAGCGCGGATTCCTGAATCGAAATTTAATATTTTTGAAAAACGATTTCAGAGTATGGAAGCTTATGTTTTATTATAATTTTTGAGGATTTTCTAGAATTTACTGTGCACGTTTGGTTAGGCTTAGAAGGCCTTTTGTATGTAGCTTGGTTTTGTGAATTCTTGTGCTTCAGTACTTGATTTTGCTGAATGTTATTATGTTTATTGATAACATGATTAATTGATGATTATGTGTTAAGTTGACCAATATTCTTGTGATATTCTATGTTTGAATGATGACATGACTTTAATGATTACATGAATCATGATGCCATTTTGACTAGCCATGGTCGTTGATTTTGTGAAGTTGAGCATCATGCATTCATAACATAATTGTAGGATGATTGTTCAGTGTTGTTGCAGGATCATTGGTCCAGTGACGACCCTTAATTCCATTGTGCGGATTGAGTGCAATATTGTGATGTGCCTCGATTCTAAGCGGGAATCGATCCTATAGTGGGGATCTTTGGAGAACGATGACTGAGTCATCATTGATGAATTGGTACCACATGCATGAGTTTATTATTATTGCATTGCATTATTGTGATATGTTGTGAATTAATGATGCTTGATTATTTGTGATGTGAATAACTTAAGTGATAATTGTGATTGAATCATGAGATGATGTTGTGAATAGGTGATGATGTGCAGGTGTGGGTAAGTATGTGAATATGATGAATATGTTGTATCAATATATGTGTGATTAGATATGGTTATACCACTACTATATCTATTCATTATGTCTTATATAATATTTATGAAATACTCACCTTTTTTGTTTGAATGTTTCCTCCACGTGGGTAACACGCAGGTAATCAGGAGTAGTCCATTGAAGGGAGTCTTGCTCTGATACGTAACATCGGGGTCAGGGTCGCTATGTTTTGGAACTATTATGTTCTCTTTGGTTATTTTGAATTTGATTGCATTTAGATGAATTACCTTTCAAAGGATTCTGTATGTGATGTTTTGAGTTATAACTCATGAACCATGGGGTTTAATTAATGTGTTATGAAGAGTAGTAAAGATGTTTTAAATTGTGAATTCCACTGTGAGATAATCTATTTTGTATTGCGATGATAAATGAAATTTAGTTTCAAATAAATGTTGAGAACCCGTGCTATGGAGCAGTACTATTGTTTGTGAATTTTTTATGACGATGTGACACCCTTGTTGGTGATTGTATTTGATTTAATTCATATTATATTGCAAATATTCCTTGTGAGTTAGAAGGGTGTTACAGGTGCGCGGGTCGGGCCGGCGGGCCACGGCCTATTTGGCCACCCCTAACAATGAACAAATAACAATCAATCCAACTCAGTATCAAATTGATACATGAGAGGACAACAGACGAATCTCTAAAAGATACTAATCTTTATTCCCAACTTCGTAATCTTCCTAGGGTTTAGATTCCTCATTTTATATGTCAGTGCAACGCTTGGGCTTGGATATTAAATCTCGCTACAACCTTCTATAAATTAAATCAGATCCAATCATATCTAATCAATTTTTCAAATGCAAGACAAAAGGTTTTGACATCCGATCAAGAAAATCAGATACTCTATTATCTCTTCAACTTTGAAACAAATCTCGAGAGAATCCAATCTTCAATGCGCTTCTTGATCCACAAATGACAAAATAAATATTTTGGAACAATAGAAAACAACACAAGTTGTAATGTCGTAGCAACATGTCACGACATCTTGTCCAACATCTTGCTAAACTTATTATTTTACCAAAATGCAGCCAACAAACCAAAACCCAACAATAAATGTAATTAAAATCAAATCGGACATCAAATTGGTGTAAAGGGGTGGTAAAACAGGTCGTGGTCTATCGGGCCGGCTCACCCACCTGTAAAATAATGGCGGGTTGGATTGGGATTTTGGGCCCGCCACTCACCAAAGTCCGCTCCACCAAAGTCTACCTTCCGGTAAAGCCCATCCCGCCAAAGTCCATCCCGCCTATTCAGTTAGCTCGTCCCGCCTTAATCCCGTCATTTTGTAGTTAATTATAATTCTTGATGGTTTTATTTATGAAAACATGCAATTCTTTTAAAGTAAAATTTGTTAAACAGATACTTTAAAAAGTTTGTCTTAAAAAATAAGTAAAAAATCTAATTGAAAGGTAAAAAAAAAAGCTTTTAATCTATTAATAAATGAAATAAAATAAAAAATAGGTTGGCTTGCCTGCCACCTTAGCGGGACGGGCTAGATTGTTATGCCAATTTTTATTTGTCGGGCTTGTCAGTCCTATTATTTTTTTAACGGACTTAAGGTGGGACGGGACGGACGATCCATTTTGTCACCCTTACTAGTCTACGTAGAAATTAAGGTTTTAAGGTTAGATTAGATTGGATCCCAATTGAACCACTTATAAATAAATTAATATTTTTATTTAAATATAAAAATAATAATACATAATTATATTTCTAAAATGGTATTTTTTTTATAATTTCATAATAACTAACACTTAATAATTTATTTAATTTTTAATAGTTTTATATTTTTATATTTTATATTTATTCATTTAAAAATATTTAACAAATATATATATAAACAAAGTAACACAAAAGTATTTAAAATGTCTCGAAACTCTATTTTTTTATATTAAAAAACACAATTTACTCTATAATAAATAAATAAGTTTTAATTTTTACATAAGAATGTTAACAAAATTTCAGAGACTAAAAATATTATAGACTTTCATTTTAATATAATTTATAAAATAAATTAATAATTTATTGTGTGTTTTGTATTGTTATAAAAAAAAAACTTTTATTTATCAAATGATTAGAGAAAAAAATGAGAATAGATTTTATGTTGATTTCTCAACACTAACGTGTATTAGAGCGATTGAAAAAAAAGAAGAAAGAAAGTTATGTTAAACAATATTTTAATTAAAAAATGAAATCTCTTATCATATATTTTAATCCAAACAAATTGATTAGAGTTTTTATTTTCGGTTTGATTGGTTGAACGGACCGATCAAATAATCTTATTTTTTACAAAGAAAAAAAAAAGCCAGTAGTTAGCATATATATTTTGTATAGAAATATAACTATACTTTTTATGTATAAATATATGCAATCTTGATTTTATATATTTTAAAGTAAGTCGATAATATTGGTTATAATTTATATTTAAAGGCAAATATTTTTGAACAGATTACTCCATCCATTTTAAATTATAAGTTTTTTTTAATATTTCATACAAATTAATAAACATTGTTAATTTTGAATGGAAAAGAAAAATTATGTATTTTATAATATTGTTATTATATAAAAATAAAAATTAAAAGAAAAGAATATTAAATAATAAAAGATATATTAGAAAAAATATTATTAAGATAAGATTAAAATGGTAAAGTAGTTTATAATTTGAGACAATTTTGTCTTGCAAAACCACTTATAATTTAATTGTTGGTTAAAAACCACTAATAGTTTAATTGTTCAAAAAATTATTAAAGTAACATTAAAATGGTGCAAGATAATCAAGATTGCATTAAGTATGCATTAAGTCTTATATGAATAATAATTATTTAATTGTTGATTAAAAACCAAGAAACAATTAAAGGTATAGATTTAATAGACATACACTAAAATAATTTTCCATGAAATCGTAACAGTTAATTTTTGTAGAAGTTTGACTTTTTCATTAAATTACATATAAAGTATTTTATTTAAGGACTATGATGTACTGATCGTGTAAAATATTTTTACATGGACAGTGCATTACCTTTAAGCTCTTAAAGGTATGCATTTAATGGAAATACTGACAGTGTAAAACAATTTTACAATGCCAATGAAATCAGAATCGTTAATTTTTGTAGAAGTTTGGCTTTTTCTTTAAATCACATATAAAATATTTATTTTTAAGGGTTGTGATGTACTGACCGTGTAAAATAATTTACACTGATAGTGTGTTATCTTTAAACTCTTAAAAGTATGGATTAAATGGAAATATACCGACAGTGTAATTTAGATCACATATAAAATATTTCTTTTTAAGGGTTTTAATATACTGACCGTGTAAAATATTTTACACCGTGCACAAACTTTAAAGGTATTACCATAAATAAATTTGTTAATTTTGTTGAAAATTTAAAATGATATTAATAAAAATTAACAAAGTTATTACTTTTTCTCTTTATGATTATTTACACTTCTTATCTTTCTTATAAATTTTCCCTCTTTTTTAACTTTTTACTTTCTCCTTTTTATTTTTCAATATTTTTAATAAAAGATATAAAAAGTGTAAATAATTCATATCTCAAAATTTCTAATTTTATTAATATAATAAATGCACAACTTTTTTTTATACAAAGTTTCTTCTTTTCTTAAAAGATGTTTTTTTTTAAAATTTCCAGTCAATGCTATTCCATCTAGACTTTATATTAATAAGATGTTTTTTAAATGCAATTTAAAGCAATATTTCGAGTCCAAAAGACCACAATAAAAATTTATACTCTTAATAATTTTTTTTAAAATGATATAAAAAATTTATTGATAATTTTATAATAACTGACTCTTAATAGTTTTTTAAAATTTATTTTTTATAGTTTTTTATTTTTAAAATTTATATTTAATTATTTTAAAATATTTTTAAAAGATCAATAAAAAAATTAATACAAAAATATTTAAAATATCTCGAATCTCTGTTTTTTGTGTTAAAAAATAAGCTTACTCTATGATAAATTAATTTAATTTAATTTTTACCCATGAAGATAAGCGAAAATTTAAAACTACAAGTAATGAGATAATATATTATGTAGGCTTTCATTCTAATATAATTATAACAATAAATTAATAACTTATTGAGTATTTTGTATTGTTATACAAAATACACTTTTATTTAACAAATGAATACAGAATAAATATAATATGAATAATTTGTATTTTTTTTATTTATTTCTCTATGTTAACGTGTATTAGAGTGATTGAAGAAAGAATGAAGTAAAAAGTTAAATCAAATAATATTTTAATTTAAATAAAATTCTTTATTATATTTTTATAAATTAAAAGTAGGAAAAAATTATTATGAAAGACGCACATTTAATTTAATGGGAATGTGACTTTATTATATTTAATTATATTTAATTTTTTTTAATTATATTATTCTTAACACTGTTTTTAGGGTACATGTTAGCATGACCCTTAAAAATATTATTCGGTCCAACTTTAAAAGTAATTAAAACTTTCATTTTTTTTTCAATTTCTGACTAGTTTTCGATCGATTTTTATTTTGAATCTTGATTCTTCTTCAAAGTTCAAACCAATTATTAAGTCCAAACAAACCAATTAGAATTCTAATTTTCTATAGTATACATTATATATTTCTTTTTTTACAAAGAAAAGCCAGTATGTAGCTAACATATAAATTTTATATAAAAGTATAACTATTTTTTTATGTATAAATATATGTAATATTGATTTTATATATTTTAAAGTAAGTCAATAATATTGATTATAATATATATTTAAAGACAAATATTTTTTAATAGATTACTCTATTGATCTCAAATTAAAAGTTATTTTCAGTCTTTCACACAAATTAATAAACTTAGTAAATTTAGAATAGAAAAGAGAAATAATGGATTTTATAATATCATCTTTTATTAATTATATAAAAAAGAAAAGTCAAAAGATTAAAAAGAAAAAATAATAATAAAAAATATATTAGAAAAAATATTATTAAGATAACACTAAAATATGGTAGAGTAGTTTATAATTTGAGACAGTTTTATCTTGCAAAACCACTTATAATTTAAAACAATAAGAGTAATATTTATGTATGGTGAATTCTTATTTACCCACTTCAAAAAGGTGGGTAAGGTTACCTTTAGTGTAAAATGCATTGAAAACATCAAACAATTGTTCGAAATGTTAATTAATTAAATACATAAAAATTAAATGGTATCGTCTGATTGGTGGAATGTACACTACCTATTTTTAATCAAATCATATCAAATATCTAAATATATTTTTACAATTTATTTTGACTAACTGTACTAATATCGAGTAAATTTTTAAAATAGACCCTATTTACTGATTCAGCACAATTCCTAGCCATAAAATAATCATCAGTCAAAGTACTGAAACGGTACTTCCGGCTGACACACTGTGTGATACAGCTTCTCATTCGGGTAAACAAAAACAAACTATAAGAAAAAAAAATTACTATAAAAACTGTCACTCTCAGCCAGTTTTTTTCACTCTCCGGAGAAACACCTTGTGTCTCTGTTTCGGAGACATCAAAAGGAGAAACAAAAAAAAATTCTCAAAAAATAAAAAAAAAATACTCTCCCAATTTTTTCACATATATAAGGAAAAAAACCCTAATTGTAATCACAATCACAACCAGCACTAATCTCTTTTGATACGGTGAGTTTTTTCTTCTTCATTTTCTCTCTCTCTCGTATCCTTTTTCTCTCTATTTTTTTACTTATAATGAGTTTTTTTTTCAGACTCTTTTTCTTGAACAAATGGCTGCGATTTCATCATCACCTAAGAATGTGGTTCCGGTGGCGTTTAACGGTGGTCTCGGGGTTGGGAGATTCGAGAATGCGTCTCTGTATGTTGGAGATCTTGATGGGAATGTGAATGAGGCTCAGCTTTATGAACTGTTCAGTCAGATTGCTCAGGTGGTTTCCATAAGGGTTTGTAGGGATCAGACCAAGAGATCGTCGCTTGGATATGCTTATGTCAACTTCTCCAATGCTCATGATGGTTTGTGCTTCTATTTTCATTCTCTTGTTACTGGTTTTTAAATAATGATCTCTTGTTGATGGCATGCATTGTTGTTACGTGAATACTTTGTTGAATGCTTGTTTTTTTGCCTGATTAATGACTGTGTTAACTAAATCAGTGTCATGGTGCTGTCTGTCTGCTGTTTAACTGTTTGTATGTCGTAGACTGTTTGTGTCATGTCCCATGTCTAGATAACATCGAAGTGTTTGTGTCGTGTCCCATGATAACTTTTTTTTTGGGTGGTATGATATGTATAGATCAACATAACATATTTTGTGTGAGATATGATAGGTATAGATCAATAATTTTTGTGGCTGATGGACATTTTTTGTGTGGGTGATATGTATAGATCAACCATTTTTATGGGGGTCAACATTTTTGTGGGTGATATGGTAGATCAACATTTTTCTGCGGTTGATCCACATTTTTTGTGAGTGAATATATAGATCAACATTTTTTCTTGGGTGATCAACATTTTTTGTGAGAGGGAATATATAGATCAACATTTTTTTTGTGGGTGATTAACATTTTTTTTTGTGGGTGATTAACATTTTTTGTGGGTGAATATATGATATGATACCTATAGATCAATATTTTTTGTCAGTGAATATATGATACCTATAGAACAACATTTTTTGTAGGTGCATATTAAAAACTTAGTCATTTATACCGATGCGGTTGCAATTGTAGAAATATCATAACTTTATCGATGCGACTATAACTGGCGCGTTGTTTAAAACCCTTTTCTAAATGTCGTTTTTCATTTTGGTCGTGTTACTATTATTTGTACGTTAAAAACCTTAGCCATGATTGTTGGTGCGTGTTGTTTTTTAAAACCCTTTTCAAAATGTCGTTATTCATTGCGGTATGTTACAATCATTTGGACGTTAATAACTTATGATTGATCTTAGGAGTTTTTCAAAACACTTTTCAAAATATTGTTAATCATTGCGGCCATGTTACGATCATTTGTACGTTAAAAAACTTAATCACAATTGCTGACACATGCGCTTTTTAAACCCTATTTGACATATCATTCATCGTTAAAATCATTATTGTAATCAATGATGTTTGTAGAAAGTTGTTGTTAAATATGATTGATGTAGCTGTAATTATGGTAACTATGTAATTGTGAAAATATTATAATCTTTGGCGATGCCAACAGTTGGCGTGTGAACCCTATTTTACCTTAGTATTTAATTTGTTGTTATATTTTTAATAAGGTTGAAGTTTTCCTATTTGTATAGACATTAAAATACTGTGATATCATGGATACTATTGTTTTTCTGGGCTTTCTTTTTAAAACCCTTTTCAAAATGTATTAGTCACTTTGGTCGTGTTAGGATCATTTGAACATTGCTAACGTGTGTTGTTTTATAAATACCTTTAGCAAATGGTGATCTAATTATCATGGTTACAACTGTTTTTGTGACCTTTATTTCTAAGACCCTTTTCAAAGTTGTAGTTGTTATGATGATTTGGACGTTAAAAACTTAGTTACAATTGCGGATGTGTACTATTTTTAAAACTCTATTTGGCACAACGTTCATTATTAGCAGATTGATTTTGGATAGTAGTATATTTAATGAATGTTGTTTTTTATGGGATGACTTCATATGTAAACAGAATGAAAAGAACATGAGATTTTAGTGTGTTTCTACTGGGCCAAATATTGTCCTGACTGAGATATAACCTTTGCAGTGTTTATAAATTTGAGGTAGTATTAAGCTATTTTTATGAGGATGAATTGCATTCAAAATCGAAAAACATCTTATAAGACAATGTATTTGTATAATAAAAGAAAAATTGTTTAATTTATTATTGTTTAATTTATATTTGCTTCTCTAAATCAAATTTTATATTGTAGCTGTTAATGCGATGGAGCATTTGAACTTCACCCCTCTGAATGAGAAGCCAATTCGTATTATGTTTTCTCATAGGGATCCTAGCATTCGTAAAAGTGGATTTGCAAACGTGTTCATTAAGAATTTGGACACATCAATAGATAACAAGGCGTTGCATGATACCTTTGCGGCCTTTGGACCTGTGCTTTCTTGTAAGGTAGCTATTGACGACATTGGTCAATCCAGAGGGTATGGTTTTGTTCAATTTGACAATGATGAGTCTGCAAAGAATGCCATTGAAAAATTGGATGGTATGTTGATAAACGACAAAAAAGTTTATGTAGGATATTTCATTCGACGCCAGGAAAGGTCAGGAAATGGATCACCTAAGTTCACTAATGTTTATGTGAAAAATCTTTCTGAAACATACACGGACGAGGACCTTAAACAACTCTTCAGCCCCTATGGTATAATAACAAGTGTTGTGGTCATGAAAGATGAGAATGGGAAGTCGAGAGGTTTTGGTTTTGTGAATTTCCAACACCCAGAATCAGCCGCTTCTGCAGTTGAAAGTCTGAATGGGACCGCAACAAATGATGGAAAGTTTTTATTTGTGGGGAGGGCTCAGAGAAAATCAGAAAGAGAGGCAGAGTTGAAAGCCAAATTTGAGCAAGAAAAGATAAAAAGGTATGAGAAATTACAGGGTGCTAATTTGTACTTGAAAAACCTTGATGACAATCTTAATGAAGAAAAGTTGAAGGAGCTATTTTCTGAGTTTGGAACAATAACATCTTGCAAGGTATATCAAAATTTATCTTTGAATATTTCTATCTTTTCTGTTTTATTTTATTCTTCTAGTGCATGTGAGTGAACATTGTTGTGTGTATGTGCGTGTGGGTGGATGTTCCATGGTTGCGTGTGGATACTCCGCCTACATGTATTTGTGTCATTACTCACTTCATCATAATTATTTAGTTATTTTGCGAGTATAATTGCATTTAATATGTTGCTTCAGGTAATGTATGATGTCCATGGTCATAGCAAGGGTTCTGGTTTTGTTGCCTTTTCAACTCCTGAGGAAGCTAGTAAAGCTGTATGTCATTTGTTCTTTTATTCATAAAGCTTTTCTCATCCAGCTATATCCTTTCTCATTGCATGCTTAAGTTGTATTATGTTTTTTTTCCTTCAGATAAATGAAATGAATGGAAAGATAATAGGACATAAGCCCCTATATGTTGCCGTGGCCCAACGCAAAGAAGAAAGGAAAGCTCGTTTGCAGGTGATGCCTTACTTTTATCTTGTATATGTACTGTCTAAATTTTAATCAACCTTAGAATAAAATTATGGATAAATCAATTATAATAAAATTATGGATAAATCAATTATTTCCATGGTATTCCTTTAGCCTTGAAGTGGGTGTAACCTTTTGCTTAAATATTCAACTTCTTATTTGTGAATTAATGTATATACATTATGATCCGTCAACTTCATTTCTTCTTTTTTTTTTTAGTTTCCCTTTGTAGCATTGAGTTAGACAAAAAAAATCAATATTTGTTCATATGATTGCCTCGTAGTAATTGTCTACTTTCATTTTATTTTTTTCACACAAACAAATTTAGTTTTGCTTACTTTGTATTTTGGTATAAATTCAATTATTAGATTCATAAACTTGCGTACTTGCAGGCTCAATTTTCTCAAATTCAAGCACCGGGTGGAATCGCAACTTTGCCTGGAAGAATTGCTGGATATCATCCAAGTGCACAAAGAATTGCTCCACAACCAATGTATTTTGGTCAAGGTGCACCTGGTCTCATTCCGCCTCAGCAAAATGGATACGGTTTCCAGCAACAGCTCATGCCAACTATGCGATCTGGCGTTGCTCCTAATTTCATCATGCCATACCACCTTCAGAGGCAAGGTCATCCTGGACCTAGAATGGTGCGGCGAGTTGGTAATTTTCAACCAGTGCAACAAAACCAGGTATTCATTTCTTAAGTCTAAAGCTTTATTGTTTTGAAAATAGTATTACTAATTAATTCTACCCATTTGAAACATCTTAATTTTGAATTCAGTTGCCCAACCGTAATTCCAACCAAGGGTTTAGATATAATGTTCGGAATGGCGTGGATCCTGTAGATCCTGAAGGTCAAATGATGGATACATCTGTAGTTGCTGTTGCATCTCCTGTTAACAATCCGCGTCATAGTGGATTGTCTAACAACTCCCTCGCCTCGGCTTTGGCTTCTGCCACCCCTGAAAATCAACGCTTGGTATGTAAAAAATTTATTTTGAGTTGTATGTTATAGTTTAATTGGTTATTTAGAGTTGCAACATTGTGTGCATATATTTATTAAGTTTTGTGGTATATAAAAGTTTGTTTTTGAGTTATATGTGATCTTTGAATTTTCTATTTAGAGTTTTAACATTGTGTGCATCTATTATAATTTGAATTTTCTCAATATCATGACTTTAAAATTGAACTTTTTTAATTTTATTGGTTAAACAGATGTTGGGTGAGCATTTATATCCACTGGTGGGTCGTCTTACCTCAAACCATCAGACAGCGAAGGTTACCGGAATGCTGTTAGAAATGGATCAGTCAGAGGTTATACATTTGATTGACTCTCCTGAAGAACTGAAGATAAAGGTGTCTGAGGCAATGCAAGTCCTCCGGGAAGCTTCATCTGGGTCTGAAGTTGATGGTTCGTTGAAGGAATGAAATAATGTTAGTCGTAGTGGTAGATTTACTGAGTATTTGAGTGACCGTGTTTTGGAGTTTTTGACCTCTTTCATTTTAAGTTTTTCAGTATTGCTTTTTTGAAGTTTTGATCGAAATTTTTGAGTTTTGAACCAATCGATATGGTAATAAGGATTTTTATTTGGATTAGTTGACACTAATAATTTTGAAAAGGGATTTTGAAGGACATTCATCCCTTTGTTTAGACATTATTTCGAATTGAAATTTTGGCAGGTTTCCTTTCCCTTGATTGGAAAAGATATGTTTTTTTATCCAGCAAGTACATATAATCTGAATTGCACCTTGATTGGAAGATATGTTTTTTTTCCGCAAGTGCATTTAATTTGGATTGAGCCTTGATTGGAATTAATTTTTCTTTCTGCAAGTGCACCTAATTTGGATTGGGAAATTCAATCCGAAGATTCTAGCACTCAAATTCTGTGGGGGAAAATTCACCCATTTTTTATAGCTAGCTTTCTAATGGATGACATTTGCTATATTCTTATGTTTTTGAGTTTATTTTATGTTGTTGGCCAATAACTGTCTTTAGGTGTGGCTTTGATTGAATAATGTGTTTTATGATTATCATGTTTGACATTCCAATCAAAGACACCATTCCAATCAAAGACATGTTATTTCAATAAGTATTTTCTGGTATTCCAGTAAAGAATAGGTTTTTTAGTGTTTCGCATGAAAATGATTTTGCTTTTAAAACTAACACTGGTTTTAAGTTGAAGTTAGAAATTTTTGTTACTATTAATTTTTATTCTTGAATTTTTCTTTAGTCCATTTTTATGAAACTTCTGTCATGAAATTTCATTATTCATGAATTCTTATTTAGTTCATTTTTATATGAATATATACAAACATAAGCTGTTTTATATTCAATTTAAACTAGTTACAAAATTCTATCCGTGAAAATTGAATTTGGTCACTCCAAAACATAAAATTAGCTCCAGTGAAGCAGATAGCTTCCATGGATTTTTCTTCAAAACTTGCAAATGACCTCATCTCCAAGTTGCAGTTGCACTTTTGATTGGGGCAGTCCTGTAATGCACAAAATAGAGTCTCGTAACAGCAGCCTGATGTTACTTATCCATTGGCAACAACCCTCAAGATGGCTACAATGCAAGCCATGACTTTGTATATGTTGGAATGTGCTTATGCAATGAGGATTATGTTAAATCCAAAACCATCCAGCTTGAACCAAGCTACAAGTGTATGTAGCGAAGGGTGTGTATCATGGGCTCAAGTGAATCCGAGGTAGATGGGTTTAATAGTTTCATGCACGACATGTTTGGATTTGGCAATCTCATCAAAGTTGTATTAACTTTAGATTTTGTCTTTTGTCCATACAAGTAAAGTTCTTTAGAAGACTAATTTGGCAAAGGGCGTGTACCATAGGTTCAAATGAATTCGAGTTAGATAGGTTTAATAGCCTCATGTCCGACAGGTCTGAATTTGGCAATATCATTAAAATTGTATTAACTTTAGATTTTGTTTTTCGTCCATACTCTTAATTAGAGTTCTCTAAAAGACAGACTAATTCAGCAAAGTGAGGGTACCATGGACTCAAATAAATTCGAAGTAGATAGATAAATTTAATAGCCCCATACACAACCAGTCTGAATTTGGCAATATCATCAAAATTATATTAACTTTAGAGTGGCTACATATACCATCACTCCATCAGTGTTTCAAATAGAAGAAACTTAGGTGCTGGTGGTGCCGTTCTCCACTAATAGTATAACACCGGGACAATTTAACACCATAAACTTTCAGGTGTGTGTAAATTGTGGAGCTTGGATAATTTGTAGACTAAATGTCTCAAAGTTAGTAATGTTTTGGCTGAATTATTGGTTTCAAAATGAGTTCTGGTCACTGTGTTCATCATGTTTTTAAAATCTTTTCTGCAAAACAATACTAACGATATGGTGTTAATCGCTTTATATTTATTTTAAACAATACTAGTAATTAATACTTTTGAATTCTCTGGGTGTTATAGTATTAGTGGGAGAACAACACCACCACTATATTAACACATGCACCTAAGTTTTCTCCTTTTAAAAACTTTGTTGGGTTTAAACCGATCAAGTTGGAAAATGAATGAGTTATAAATATGTATTTTGTTATAAAATGAATGAGTTATAGGATAAAATCATCCACTTTATTCCGATTTCATTCTCTGATGCTCAGGTGTTTGGTTGCTTTTTGAAGGCAAGAAGTGGAAGGCTTACAGTTGGCTTGGAATTTATATTTTCCTTCTATTGTTTGCTTCTGCGGATTCTGATGTTGTTTGTGCAAGATCTGTTATAGTGCTTGTTCCTCTAGCTTGCATTGGTTGCTTGCAAGTGATGTGTTTTGGGCTAGTCCTTTGTTTAGTTTTGGTTGAGGTTCTTTTCTTCTTGTTGCTCTTCTTAAGACTGTTTGGCCCTTTTGTTTGTAAGAGTTAGAATACCCTCGTGCTCTCCTTATATTCAATTTGCTTATAAAAAACACATTAGCATTATATAGAGTATAAGAGAAATTTTTTATTTTTTATTTGTTGGTGTGATTTGAAATTTTTTAAATTTAATTTGAATAAAATATTACTTTATAAATTTATTTTATTTTAATAATTTTTTATTTTTTATTTAAACAATAAATTTTAATCAAGTAATTTTAAATTCTCTCAAAAAGTTATTTTCCCTCATTAAAATATTTCTTCCAAATACACTCTAATGGCTCAAAGATGAATACTTAAGAGATTGTTGAGTTACAATGTTAGACTAGTAGTAAAAGAATATACTCAAAAATTTGATATTGATTATGATGAGACTTTTTTTAATGACAAAGATGAATATTATTCTGGTATTATTATTTTTTTCTGCTCGCTTTAATGGGGAAATACGATAATTTGATGTAAAAAAATGTTCTCTTAGATAAGAAGAAAGTTTTGATACTAATGTTGAGAAAATAGTCCAAAAGGGTTTGAGGAGTTGGGTTTGAGTGAGATTCTTGTTGAATATTATGTTTGGTTTCAATTATAGAAAGGGTAAAAGCACTTTTAGAGTGGAGAATTGATTCTCCAATGATTTTAACATGTTAGGTTCTGTTAAAAGTAGAATTGAATCTGCCTTCAAATTTATTTCTACTTGAAGTTAGAATTTGTACTTCTGCCTCCCTAAATGATTCTAGATGATCTTTAGACTGAGATTTATTGTTCAACTTATTTTTACATAAATGTATTCAAATATAAATTAATTCTACTAAACTCAATTTTGTTAAAACCAATTCTACCAAATTCAATTCTAGTAAAATCAATTATATCCACCGTCAATCCAAACGTTGTGTACCTTTTAAAATCATATTATTATTTCAATATTAAATAGGACAAAATTTAAGTACAATTCTTTATATGTGGTTCTTACTATTTTTTAATGAAAATATGACAAGTGTTTAATTTTCACTTACACGTATGCAAATTTCTCCTATTTTCACTCAGTTAAGTATATTTGTCTTATTTTTATTAGAAAATAGTATGAACCACACCTAAAGAATTGTACATAAGTTTTGTCCTATTAAATATCAACAACAAGTATGCAGAAAAATCACATTTAAAAATCACATTTAAGATTTAGTACATAAAAATTAGAAAACAAAACAAAATGATGAAATTTTACACACAAGTTGATATTCAGTCTTTTCAATTTTCTCAGAATTGATCGGGACAAATGATACTGCAAATTATGAGGAAGTGATTCATCGGTGACAATTCATGCAAGTATATAGTTTGAATATATATATCCAATTTTAATAGGAGTATAATATCCTATCCAAACCTCTATCATTGCAATTCCATTTAAATGACAGCAGAAGACAAATCTTGATTAGAACAATCTTGGTGAAAATATATTTATCTATCAGATGAACTCCGAATTACCGGCACTTTCTGACCCGGAAAAACGGATGGTTAAGACTTAAGAACAAAAAACTGAAAGCACAAGAAACATGTGCGGAGTTGTAATATTATTTGTGCGCTTACACACCATCAAACACTTTTATGTAAAACCTGATTTTGTACAAGTCACATAAAATCAGGGTGGATATCATCTTCTACTCTTTGCTCACAAGTTATAGCCTCTAAGATATCGTTGTTGAAGTTCGATGAACCTGAAGTGTCCTTGAAGTTAAAGCCTCTCTTGCATCCAAATTCTAACTTGTCATTGTCCTCAGTTAAGTAGTCATTCCATTTGGAAGCTGAACTGTTGATTGTTTGTTTGCATTTCTGAGTCCTCTGATTAGTTGTTGTCACTTTATTATTTCTCTCTGAATTGGTTTCAGTCAATGATGTGATTCTTTGCTGATCTTTTACTGGCTTCTCCGCATCTGTGTGAATCAAGATACTGTTAATGCAAATCAACTTCCGAAGCTTGAAAGAAGTTCAAAAATAGGAACTTAACTCGTAAGGATCATGAAATTGCACTTTCAATACAATTTGTTTAACAGTTTCTCGATTAGAAATTTTGATGTAATCTTCAAATATTTTGAAACGAGTTTGAGTTGTTTAAATGGTTTAAGGGAGGAGAATATGATAGAAACTCGTACCAAATAGAGTTTAGTTGAATAATACGAAGGTTTTATTGATAATAATTCTGGGAATTGGTTCAAAGCCAGAATGTTACACACATGAACGATACAGTAGTTACTGTAAAGTTACAAGGGAATAAGGAAAAAACACAGTTCATTTTGTCTCATTTTGTTGGTCAAAAAATTGCATAACAAATTAACAAGGCAGTGATTATACTCTCATTTTGTCTCGCTCTTCAACTAACACTCCAATCGGTTAAATCTGTTGTTTTCTATTTTTAGCATAATCAAAACAAGTTGAATAATTTGTATTAATGATTACCACCACACAGACCTAAGCAATGAAGGAATATTTACCTTGAGAGTTTCGGAATAGTGGACTTTCAAAATGCCTGCCTTTTCTTGAAGTTGAATTACCCACCAATTTGCGCTTCTTGAACATGTCCTTGGGCAACTCAGTCACTACCAATGGCTCAAAATCATCTTCTGTTCAATTCAATGCATCCAAGATACATCAAAATCAGCACTACTAATCAAAACCAAGTCAACTTCTACAACTGTGAAAATTAACTAATTCTGCAATATGCTACAAAATCAAGCGTTACCTTTTTCATACAATGATTATAATTACTCTGTATTAGTAAACTAAAGTCTGGGACTATTCTATATCCATTTATTTATAACAGTCCATTTATATGCTATACACTACATATTTTCTGCACATTAATTTGCTCCGGTCAAAGAATAACACAATCACTTTATTTCATAAATCAAAACAATTTGATTAAATCAGGTGATTGACATTCCCAACACAAACTTAAAATGCAAGCTTTCTGATCTTTGTCCAAAAGCTTTGTTTACTATATTAGTTTTGAGCTTAGAAAATCAAGGTCCTAAATGCTCTTTCAATTCTAAAGTATATTGTATAATCAATCTGAAAATTAAACTATCATGTTCTCATTCAACTGGCATAACACAATAGCTAATACTCAATCAATAGACTATTGTCCAGATAATACACTACATAATTATCTTATAACAATTGGCATATACCTATGTTGCATCGACACTACATATTGAAAGTGTGTATGGTAGTGTCCGACTCTGACACATGTCAATGTCTGAATATGGCACGACACTAACGCACGTGATCATATTCAATCACTTCAATTTTAACAAATTATTATCAATGGCTACATGTTAATGTTTGTGTCGTGCTAGGTGTTTGTTAGGTTGCACTGACATGACAACTTGAAGGTGTGTCTAGTGTCCAACTATCTATCTCACTATATAATCATCTTATAACAATTGACGACACGAAAACTTGAAGGTGTGTCTGATGTCCGACTATCTATGTCATTACATAATCATCTTATAACAATTGACGGGTACATATGTTGCATCAACACTGCATATTAAGAGTGTGTATGGTGTCTTACTCTGACACATGTCAATGTGTGACAATGACACGACACTAATGCACTTGATTATATTCAATCACTTCAATTTTAACAAATTATTATCAATGTTAGATGTTAATGTTAATGCCGTGTTCGGTGTTAGTTATGTTGCACTGACAAGACAACTTGAAGGTGTATCTGGTGTCCAACTATGACATGTGTTAGTGTCCAACAATGACGCGTGGTTATAGTCAATTACTTCAATGTTCATAAAATATTACAACTATTTGTGTGCCAGTGTTAGTGTCATGTTGTGTGTCTATATCTTCGTCGGTGCTCCCATCATCAAGGTTTTAAAAAACAGTCTGATACTGCGAAAACGACCAAGACAAATCAGTATCGAAAGATGCCGATACCTATACTGTTATTCACCGTTTTTATGACAAAGAACAAATTATGGTTAATTCACACCACAACGACCGCTAACATTGTTGCAACACTGTACCAAGTACCAACCGAAATCGCGAAAGCCTTTGTGCAACCGCATAGCCTTCATATGTGTATACTACAAAGCTTACTTTAGTTTAATCACCAAATACTAAAATTCTATAACAGCATATCATAAAATTGAAATAAAATAAAAAATAGGAGGTAACCGTGATGCTCTTGTTCGGCTTTCTTGACGGCCTGATGATCGTCGTTGTCGAGATACACGGTCCAATCGGTACACTTCTTATGATTCAGCTCGTTTGGAAATTCAGATTCTCCCTCAGCATGTTCCTGTGTGGGAGTTAGGGTTCCGGCAAGGAGCCACTGCTGGTCATCTTCAAGTGATTTGCGAGACATGTTGAAGGTTTGAACGAACGTGCGAACGTCCTTGGCTTTGTATCCCTGTGCGAAGACTTTGCGAACCGATTGTTTCTCGTTGCATACCGCGCAATTCCACTTGTTGCTGCATTTCTTCTTTTGTTTTACCTGAAAGTAACAGTCAGAGAAATTGATCGGAAATCGAAATTTGTTAGAGAGAGAAAGAGAGGGGAAGTGCCTGCATGGTGGAGCATTGGAAGCATTGGAGAGCGATGAAGAGTGTTGAGGAAGACGATGACATTGTTGCGGTTTCGGGGAAGATGGGAATTTTTTGGGGAAAGGTTTTTCTGTTTGGCGCTTAATTTTTTAAATAGATATAACTATAAAAAAATATTTGTACATTTACAACAATAATAAAGTTTTTTTTTGGTACATTGCAAGAAGAAAAAGGAAAAAATAAAGTTGGAAATTATTTAGAAAATAAAATTTCACTAGCATCAGCATAAGAATGATGATTCTAATAGGAGGTTATGCAAACGATCGGTACGCCGCATTATTATTTGTTCCATGTTTTGCTAGTTAGTCAACACAAGTATTTCCATTTTTAATAGAATAAAATATTTGAACTTGTCATTCTCTAGAGAGAAGTTCTTTAATATTGTGAAGAATCGGGACATAGTGATGTCAAGCATTAACAGATTCTGAGATAAGCTTGACAATACAGTTGGAGTCAAAATAACACATCAGGTATTTGATGTTAAGTTCTCAGACCGTACACAAACCATGATATAGCGTTACCAGTTCAGCATGAAGGATGTTAGAATAGTCAATATTACTCGCAAAATTGTGAACCTAAGTGTCATCAATATTTCGAATCAATCTAGCAAAACCCGATACAGCAGGATTACCTAGGCTACTGCCACTAATATTCAAAATCATATCACTACCTTTGTGTGCATTCCACATGATCGTTCTTGTTGGACGTGACATATTATACTTGAGAAAATATTTAGCTAACAATAATTAAATTTGGTGTAACTAAACTCATCTAGAATTTTTATTTAATAACTTGTTTTATTTTATATCGTCAATTCACTTGTCACTTATCGTAAAGAACCAATCTCCATCATATGTCCCACACAGTATTAAATACGATTGTGGTTTATTATTTTTTTTCTTTTTAAATAATAACTTTTAAAAGGAAAGAAACTTGTGTGAATGTGTATTTGCATATGGTGTTCAATTTTTGCATGTTTAAATATCATGTCTCCAAAAAATATTTGACATTTTTAAAATATGGAACAGAATCATGGAGGCTTTGATTGGGACTTTGAGGGATACTTTGATGTTTCCAGCTCTTATGCTGACTTTGTGACTTAGAATCCTCCTCCTTCTTTGCCCTTATCAGATCGGAGACGACATGAGTACTTCTTGATATAGCCTCCTAGATAGTGTTCTCACGTAGAGGAGAATTATTGGGGCTTTCTTCAAGGCATAGGAACCTTTCTTCGAACATAATCGAGTTCTATTGTCGAACAATATGGTACATGATGTTACTCCAAAGTTAGCTCGCAAAAATTGGAAACTATGCAATACTTTTGGTTGTGCAACTAGAGGTGGAATTAGATGTCCAACTAGAGGTAATTGGATATTGGAGGAGTTTGAACTAAGTCTAAACGAAACAGAAGTACCACTTCTGGATTCACAACGTTTTGCTGAGAAGGTGGAGGTAGAGTTGGTTTATTGGTTGTTGCTAGAGCAGTAGCAGTAGTAGCTTCACGCGCGGCAATGGATCGAGTAGATTTGGATCCATCTATCCCTTGAAGTCACAAGAACTACGGATCTAGAAATTCGAGTAAATCAAAGTTGAAACGATGCTTGAATGGATCAAATGCGAAAGATCTCCATGTTCAAATATAAATGCTCTTGATTTGGTGATCTGAGGAGGTCGTGAACTAATGAATCGAGAATCAACTGTGAGATCATAAAAATCACATGAATCAGGAGTTGATTCCCACATATGATGTCATTGTTCCATTTTGGAACCCTAAATAGAGCGATGATAGAAAGTGAGCGGATATGAGCTTCTGGTACAGTTGAAAAGGGGGCCTTCAAGTTTAGCAATCAAACGCTCGAGTCAGTATGTGAGGAAGAATAGTGAATTCTAATTGTGTTTAAAAATCTGTCACCCGATTTGGCGCATTCTCAATATATAGTATATATGGAATAACATACTCCTTGTTTGTTAGGAGTGAATTACAGAAAGTCGTTGGATGCGCTTGCAATTGAGATCCTTATTAGAGTCATGAGGAGAATTCTTGTGTGCTAAGAATATTCTATAAGGATTACTATCCCCTCGGGGTGGTCGGTCGGGGTCGATATGGTTGGCTGAGAACATACCTTAGGCCACGTGGAATGGATTTGAGGTGATTTGGGCCTCAACTATTTGAGCCTTTGGTCGGTCCAAAATAGTTGCCACCAAGACTTTGTCGGTTATTGAGGGAGTCGAAGAAACCTTTAGTGATTTTGGCCGGCCTCCAAGGATGTTATCTGATGCGAGATAGAACAAAAACTATTGGAGTCAATTAAGAAAGTAGCGGAGAACAAGCGCAGTAAATGTATTTTCATCATTTAAATGTTTAATTGCCTTCCTCTGACACGTGTGCTAATGCTACAAGTTAGGGATTGGTGTGGCTTATAGTGTACTTGAGTGCATTCGAGTTTACGTGTATTCCTAATGGGAGCTTCAAGCGTCGATTACATCTCCCTTTCCTTCGTAAATATAGATCGTTCAAACATCTTTGCTTATAAATAGGTGGGAGTTGAGAGCTAAAAATCTTTTTGCAATCTTGGGCATTCAAACTTGTTCACATTCACTTCATTATCAAACACCTTCTTCTCTTCTTTCTTGAGAGGAATAGTCAGGACGATTGCAATTATTTGATCAAAATCTCTCACTTTCTTCATTTACTCTAATTTATTAATCTCACATATCTAGGTACCTTTCCCAACTCAATCTTTTTGTTCAGCATTTTTTCGATTTTCTATTCAGGATGAATGATAACATTATGAACCTAGTGAGTGACTCTGAGAGTGATACCCCCTCTACTGTGAGAATGGGGGTTTACCTTAATTATATTACCCTTTCATGGCTCATGATTGCATGGACCCAAAAGTTATACATTTATCTGACGATTTTGACTCAAAAAGGGTATTTGGGAACTCCCTTGAGAGAAAAGCTTTTTAACTTGATTCATTTGAAGCCCTATTGTCGAATGACGGTGATGAGGGGAATTGCAGTGAAGTCTCAATGTCATCTTATCAAGTGGATGAGGGAACATGCTGATGATTTCGTTTAACTCTTCCCGAGAACCAATAACCATGAACCCAACAATGTTGAGGTGTATGCCCGACGAACATTCTAAAATTGACCACCTGGCTCGAAAGGGCGTCACATTAATGGATCCAGTCGATGCAGTAAAGTATGGCTGGGTGGAGGTAGAGGTGGTAGGCACCCTGTCTACCCTGAATATTAAAGTAGCAATAGAGGTAGGAGTATTTTTGGTTTTTCGCTGGAGGTTCTCCTCATAGGGGGGTCTACAAAGAAATTCTCTTCCGCTTCTCTCTAATGAACTAGGGGGAAGAGTCAGGTGCATCTCTCTCTCATCAGGCTGGGGAGAAAGTGGAAGTTCTCCGTGTACCGTAGGCACCTTGGTTGGAGTTGAATCGGAAATGGATACATGATGACCTTGTAAAGCTTTCCCGCGCACAATTCTATTATAGGGAGGAGCGGTATGTGTGTTTTATTCCAATTTTATAATACACCCAGTCAAGAGTTAGGAATTTTGTTATTGCATCATTTTGTACATGCTATTTATCAAACCTATCGCTCCTTGTACGCCTAAGTTTGTCTGGAAAAGTTGGAGACTATGTAACTGTTGGACAGGTGACTCCAAACACAATAGGAGAGAGGGTGAATTATGTTGCGTTGAAAAACGATGTCCAATTAAAAAATATCTTGGGAAAGCAATTTTTAAAATAATTTTTGAAATTAGTAAGCAACCGAAAGAATAAATAGATTAAAATCAAAGTTAAAAACATATTTGAACACGGCGAAAATAAGCAAGCAATGTAAATAAATAGAGGTAATGGATAATTCAAATAATACACCAGATATTTATTGAGGTTATACCTAACTACTTGGCCTACGTCCTCTCCGGAAGAATTTCTTCTACAGAGTTCCATTAATGAATGAGCTTTTTACAAGTTATGCCCACGAACCTTCTTACAAATAAACTTGGAATTTTACAATGGAAATCTTCCAAACCAAACACTTGGAATTTATATTAGGTCGATCTCGAACCAAAAGAGAGCTTTTACACCAGGCGCAGTTTACGAACCAAGTGGAGATTTTGACGGACAATCTCACAAACCAGTGAGAGCTTTTAACATCGGGATAAACTCATGGGCAAAACGAAGATTTTGAAGGACAATCTCTCAAAAAAAATAGCCTTTTTAATTGAGTTTAGTTCATAACCAAACAACAAAGTCTCGCAAGAGATATTACAAAAAATCCCAAAACTATAACCAAACACCTCAAAGATAAATTTTACTCTTAAAACACTGGGGCAGAAATAAAGAAGAAATAAAGAGAGAAAAGAAAGTGGAGAGTGAAAAAATGTATTCAAAATATATTTGCTAGTGTGAATAAAATGACAAAATAGCTCTCTATTTATGGAACAAATTATGACGCAAAATTGGAAATGATACATGGGCTTTTTAATGCTCATAATTGATTATGCATATCACAAAATTGATTATGAATATCACAAAATTGAAAAGTTTTTAAATGGCGTCGTCACTAATCAATTATGGATTACTCTAATTTATTATGAGTGTTACAAAAATGATGATTGATTAATGGTCTAATCGATTATGCATTGTAAAAAACCTCTTAATTGATTAGAATGAGTCCATAATCCTTTAGATAGGTAAAAACAGGTTTTATGATAGTTTTAACAAAGTTAGATAGGCTTTTCGATCATTCGAAAGTGTGTGTGATTTGCCTTAGTAATTCATAAGCTAATACTTTTCTTTACAAACACATAACACTTGACACAGACAAGACGAGCTTTCACACTTCCTCTTTTTCATAACTTTGAAGAACCAAGATCCCTTTATTGATACATCGATGATTCAACACTTCATTTGAGACTTGACTTCTTCTATTTAACGAGGCCTGATATGACTTCTTGATAGATACCATCATCGGGTAGATTGCTTGAATGAGATCATCATGGATTCCACTAAACGCTGCTTGACATTAAGTGTTTTTCCTTCTTCAGAGATTAACTTTGACATCTTGATCTCAAAGCATAACAACTCGATCAGCACTTATGATAAAGACTTCACCCCACAGTGTTGTCATTATCAAAACAATAAAGGTCAATCGATTGCTGCATTCATTAAACCTGCAAGCACATAGATCCACTATAACATCCTTGGTGCAACCATCAAAGGTTGAGGTAGATGTTGATTAGACAGTTTGGCCAAGCCAAGCAGTTGATTAGGCTAGAAAACTAGGAGAGGTTTGAAGGATAGAAAAACACTTAGAAAGGGGGGGTTTGAATAAGTGTAGTCTAAAAACTTGAACGATAAAAACAATATGCACAGTTATTTTTATCCTGGTTCGTTGTTAACTAAACTACTCCAGTCCACCCCCACGGAGTGATTTACCTCACCTGAGGATTTAATCCACTAATCGCAACAGATTACAATGGTTTTCCACTTAGTCTGCGACTAAGTCTTCTAGAGTATCCTGATCACAACCTGATCACTCCAGGAACAAATGCTTAGACACAAGCTAAGACTTTCTTAGAGTATCCTGACCACCACGTGATCACTCTAATTACAACTGCTTAGACACAAGCTAAGACTTCCTAGAGTATCCTGATCAACACTTGATCACTCTAGTTACTTACAAATTAATGTAATCAATTCTAAGAGTATTACAAATGCTTCTGAAAAGCTATAATCACAACAGTGATATTTCTCTTAACGTTTAAGCTTAATCTCACTAATATATTACAACAGCAATGTAGTGAGCTTTGATGAAGATGAAGTTTCTGAGCTTTGAATTTGAACAGCGTTTCAGCAAGTCTTTCAGAATAATTTCGTTCAGAATTGGTAACCTTGCTTCTCATCAGAACTTCATATTTATAGGCGCTTGAGAAGATGACCGTTGGGTGCATTTAATGCTTTGCGTATTCCGTACAGCATTGCATTTAATGTTTCACGCTTTTGTCAACTACCTCGAGCCTTGTTCACGCTGTGTCTACTGACGTTGCCTTTAATAGCTTCCAACGTTCCTTTTGCCAGTCAGCGTAGCCTGCCACCTGTACTTTCTTCTGATCTGATGTTTGTGAATATAATATTTGAATATCATCAGAGTCAAACAGCTTGGTGCAAAGCATCTTCTTGTCTTCTGACCTTGAAGTGCTTCTGAGCGTGATACCATAAGAACTTCAGTGCTTCTGCTTCTGATCTCAAGTTCTTCTGATGCTTTCATAGACCCATGTTCTGATTCTGCCTTGACCATCTTCTGATGTCTTGCCAAACCATGTTCTGATGTTGCATGCTGAACCTTCTGAGACAAAGCTTCTGAGCGCTGATTTGTGCATACTCTTTATATATATTTCCTGAAAGGGAAATTGCAATGTATTAGAGTACCACATTATCTCACACAAAATTCATATCCTTGTTATCATCAAAACTAGGAATATTGATCAGAACAAATCTTGTTCTAACAATCTCCCCCTTTTTGATGATGACAAAAACATATATAAATGATATGAATTTGCGATCGGAAAGAGCAGACGGCTAAAGACAAATTACACAGCTATAGCATAAGCATGTGAATATGTCTCCCCCTGAGATTAACAATCTCCCCCTGAGATGAATAATCTCCCCCTGAAATAAATACTCGAAGAACTTTAATAATAAAAGACTTCCCTGATTATTTCGGTAGAGACGATCACATAAGCTTCTGTCTTCTGATAATTCATAGCTTCTGACTTCTGCTTCCATTGGACAGCTTCAGAACTTGAATTTCTTTAGATCCCTAGAACACTCACAGCTTCTGATTCCTGCTTCCATTTAGGACAGCTTCAGAACTTGAATTTCTTTGATCTTCAGAACATTCACAGCTTCTGATTCCTGCTTCCATTTAGGACATCTTTAGAACTTGAATTTCTTTGATCTTCAGAACATTCACAGCTTCTGATTCATGCTTCCATTTAGGACAGCTTCAGAACTTGAGTTTTCTGGATCTTTAGAACATTCACAGCTTCTGATTTCTGCTTCCCTCGGATAGCTTCAGAGCTTTGAATTTCTTCTTACATCACTTCATGCTAGATTGTATCAGAACATTGTTGAATGTACCAGAGCATCATCAGAGCATCTCTACATCCTGAAATGTTACAGAACAAAACTAAACGACAAAAGTCAGCATGAATGAGTTAGAACATAAAATGTGTATCAGAACACAAAATATGTATCAGAGCCATATAAGCCATATAAAATATATCAGATCCAATAGACAATGTATCAGAGCAAATAGACAATGATTTGGATCATATTCTATTATCAGAATTTCTGATCATTCTTCCTTCTTGCTTCTGATTCTGAAGCTTCCTAGCACTCAGCTTGCGTCAAGAATCCAAGAGCTATTTCTGATCATTCTTCCTTCTTGCTTCTGATTCTGAAGCTTCCTAGCACTCAGCTTGCTTTAAGAATCCAAGAGCTTGATTCATTTTGTTGCTTCTTATGTTGATCTTGAATCTTTGATTCCTGCAACAACACAACTTAAAAACATAGAACTTTGCAAGTTCTGTTAGTAAATGTGGAGCCTTTTTACTCGGTAACTGATAATATTAATCAGATCATTTATCATATATTTTCTCCCCCTTTTTGTCATATCATCAAAAAACAGAAAAGATTCAGATACAAACAAAAAGAAACACACGGAGGAAAAAGGATGATTTCATTGAAGTTCAAACAACAGGTACAGAAGTACACGAAGAGAAGGAAGACAAGATGCACAAAAACAGATGCAGCAAAAGCAAAAAAGAAAAAAACAACATAGACTCAATCTAAGACGCCCCTAGCCTTGACAAGATCTTGGCCAGCATCTCTTGAACCCCATTGTTGTGCTCATTCTGCTTCTCTATGAAAGCTCTAAACTCAGCATTGACTGAGCTTTGCTCATCCTGTTTCTTCTGAATATCTTCCAGAGTCCTTGCAAGACGAGAAGATTCATCAGAAGAAGCTTCACCGCTTCTAACCACAGGAATAACATTGTGATCTGTAGCTTCCATAGATAGATCATTTGCAGGGATTTCCTCAACAGGAACTGATTCAGCAACATGATCTTCTACATCTGCTTCTTGCATAGAAGGATCTCCATATTCTGCAGCTGGAATCTCAGAATCTCCATTCTCAAGTGCCTGAAGAATGACAGCTAGATTCCTGGGAGCAGAAGGACCTTCAACTTCTGGTGGGTCAACAACTTCTAGAATGACCAAGCTTAGGTCTTCCTTAGAAGGGTTTTCCCTCAGAAAGTCAAAGAGGGTCTTGAAATCCCCGAGCAGAACTGGATAAATGTTGATAACAGCATTGAAGAAGAGATCTGTCTTGAAAGAGACTTGGAGAGTCATCCCAAGATATGCTTCACATCCTGTAACTGATTAACCCTTCCATCCGTTCTCATTGAGTTGAAAGGATTCACGATGAACGCTAGGTTGAGGATGAATGAACTAGGGTTTATGCCAAAGAAAAACTTTGTTGGACAAGAGAGAAAAAGAAAGAGAAAGAGAGCCAAAACTTATTGAAAAGATGCAACGAAATGAAGGAATAAATAGAGGGAAAAAGAAAAGGGAAACGTTCGAGGAATATAAAAAAGAAAAGAAGGACAATAAAAGAAATGATGAGTGGCATTTAATGTAACATGACGTGAGGAGAGATAATAATGACAAAAGACGAGATTTGCACAGTTACCTAAGTAGACGTCCCCTCAACTGCACGCACGCTTGTCCAGAAATAGTGAACACGTGTTTACCATCTGGATAGCCAGTTACAGCTGTTTTGCTTTTAAAAAGATTCTGAATCAACTTAGACAATGAAACGTTAGTAATAACTGAGTCACAATTTCTAATTGATTTCAATCAGAACTTCTTATAAAAAATCCAATTTCATTTCAGAAGATACTCATACATAAGATCTTCTCATCTTCTCATTCTAGGCATAAATCCATACTGATATTCTTCAGAATGAACTTAAACCTATCTTCAGCAAGGGGTTTTGTAAAGATATCAGCCCATTGATGGTCTGTATCCACAAAGTTTAAAGATATAACACCCTTCTGAACATAGTCCCTTATGAAATGATGTTTAATCTCAATATGTTTAGCTTTTGAATGTAAAATAGGATTCTTAGATAAACATATAGCAGAAGTATTATCACAGAAAATAGGAATGTTACTCTCATATATCTGATAATCTTCCAGCTGACTTCTCATCCAGAGCATTTGTGTGCTACAACCAGCAGCAGCAACATATTATGCTTCTGTTGTTGAGAGTGCAATAGTAGCTTGCTTCTTGCTGTACCATGAGATCAGATGACTTCCAAGAAATTGACAACTTCCATAAGTGCTCTTTCTTTCTATTCTATCTCCAGCATAGTCAGCATCACAGAATCCTACTAAGTTGTAATCTTTAGATCTTCTATAAACTAAACCAACATTAGTAGTACCTTTCAGATACCTTAGAATTCTCTTAACCGCTGTTAAATGAGATTCTCTTGGATCTGATTGGAATTGAGCACACAAACAAACACTAAAGAGAATGTCAGGTCTAGAAGCAGTTAGATATAGAAGAGATCCAATCATACCTCTATACAACTTCTGATCTACCTTCTTACTTACCTCATCCTTACCCAGTACACAAGTTGGATGCATAGGAGTTTTGGCTTCTTTGCTTTCAGAAAGATTAAACTTCTTCAGAAGTTCTTTCACATACTTCGTTTGATGAACATAGGTTCCATCGGAAGTTTGGTTGATTTGAATCCCAAGGAAATACTTGAGTTCTCCCATCATGCTCATTTCAAATTCAGCCTGCATAGACTCAGCAAACTCCTTTCCAAGTGTAGCATTAGATGTTCCAAAGATAATATCATCAACATATATTTGACAAATTAAAATATCCTTTTTAAATGTTTTACAAAAGAGAGTAGTGTCCACTTTTCCTCTAGTGAAATCATTTTCCAGAAGGAAAGAACTCAAACGTTCATACCAAGATCTGGGAGCTTGTTTCAATCCGTATAATGATTTCTTTAATTTGAAAACATGATTTAGAGACATGGAGTCTTCAAAACCAGGAGCAGGCCCGGCCCAAGGGGTAGGCCAACTAGGCTACTGCCTTGGGCCTCCAATTATTTTTTCTTTACATTAGCATTAGTTAATACTAGTAACTAGTACAAGAAAGACGAAAAATAATTGGGAAACTTTGATAGCTTAAGATAAGTATATTTCATTGGCCATAACTATAAAAGAAAACATTGATAGTTTTAATTATTTGGATTTAATATGAAGAGATACTAAATGCAGTATTACACTACTTTTATTATTATTATTGACCTCAATTATTATTAATAACAATAATATGGACCCAGTAAACACCATAAAATTTAACATATACTCTTTTTTATATACGATAAGTATATTTTTGGTTGTATTAATGTTAAAGTATTTTTATTTGACCATTTTATGCCATAAACTAATAATAATAATAATAATAATTATTATTATTATTATTATTATTATTATTATTATTATTATTATTATTATTAATAAGAATAATAGTTTATATTTTAATTAATAAATTTTATTTAAGGTCAACATTGTTTAGATAAACATTGAGTAAATGACTTTTATTATAAAAAAAAACATATTAAATAAAATCAAATAAAAAAATTTACAAAAATCATTTTAAGTCTTAGTTTTTACAAAAAAAAATTAATATTTTTATGTTAAATTTTATTTAAAATTCCCCTTAGGCCTCAATATGTATCGGGCCGGCCCTGACCAGGAGGTTGGTGAACATAAACTTCTTCATCTATATAACCATTTAAGAAGGCACTCTTGACATCCATCTGATAAAGAGTGATGTTGTGTTGAGTGGCAAAAGAAATTAATAGACGAATAGATTCTAACCTGGCCACTGGTGCAAAGGTTTCTGTATAATCAATCCCTTCTTGCTGACTATAACCCTGAGCAACCAGTCTGGCTTTGTTTCTTACCACTTCACCTTTCTCACTTAGCTTGTTTCTGAAAACCCACTTAGTACCGATGATGTTAAATCCTTTTGGTCTAGGAACCAAGTCCCATACATCATTCCTTGTAAACTGATTTAGTTCTTCTTGCATGGCAATTATCCAGTCTGGATCTTCTAGAGCTTGATCAACAGAAGTTGGCTCGATCAAAGAAACAAGACCTAATTGACATTCTGCATTGTTCTTAAGGAATGCCCTTGTTCTGATGGGATCATCTTTCTTTCCAAGGATCACATCTTCTGAATGAGCTGAGGCAAGTCTAGGTGATCTTCTGATAGTTGGTTCTTCAGAAATCCTAAGATTCTCTAAAGATGCAGCAACTTGATCTTCTGATCCATTGCTTCTGAGACTGCCAGCTTCTGCAGCTTTGCTTCTTGATTCTTCAACTTCTGATATATCAATATCAAAATCTGCAAAATTCTCAAACTGCTTTGGTTTTTCAAGACCAAGCTTATCATCAAACCTGATATTGATTGATTCTTCTACAATCAATGTTTCAGTATTGTATACTCTGTAGCCTTTAGAGCGTTCAGAATATCCAAGAAGGAAACATTTTTGTGCTTTGAAATCAAACTTACCAAGATGATCTTTAGTATTCAGAATAAAACATACACATCCAAAAGGATGGAAATATGAAATGTTGGGCTTTTTGTTCTTCCACAATTCATAAGGAGTCTTATTTAGAATAGGTCTGATAGAGATTCTATTCTGAATATAGCATGCAGTGTTAATTGCTTCTGCCCAGAAATGCTTAGCCATATTGGTTTCATTGATCATGGTTCTGGCCATTTCTTGTAGAGTCCTATTCTTTCGCTCTACAACTCCATTTTGCTGTGGAGTTCTAGGACAAGAGAAATCATGGGCAATACCATTTTCTTTGAAGAACTCCTCAAAGAATTTGTTCTGAAATTCACCACCATGATCACTTCTGACCTTTATGATCTTGCACTCCTTCTCAGATTGGATCTGAGTGCAGAATTCAAAGAACACTGAATGAGACTCATCCTTGTGTTTCAAGAACTTTAGCCATGTCCAGCGGCTATAATCATCAACGATGACTAATCCATATTTCTTCCCTCTGACAGATGCTGTTTTGACTGGGCCAAACAGATCAATGAGCAAGAGTTCTAACGGCCTTGAGGTAGAAACAACATTCTTAGACTTGAATGCAGGTCTGGAGAACTTGCCCTTCTGACATGCTTCACAAAGAACATCTGATTTATATTTCAGATTTGGGAGTCCTCTGACTAGATTTAGTTTGTTAATCTGAGAAATCTTTCTCAAACTAGCATGTCCTAATCTTCTGTGCCAGACCCATTGCTCTTCAGAAACAGACATAAGACAAGTCACCTTCTGCTTCTCAAGATCAGAAAGATCAATCTTATAAATGTTGTTCTTCCTCTTGCCTGTAAATAGGATTGAGCCATCCTCCTGACTTACAGCCTTGCAAGACTTTTGATTGAAGATTATATCATAACCATTGTCACTTAATTGACTTATGGACAATAAGTTATGCGTTAATCCTTCTACAAGAAGTACATTAGTTATGGAAGGAGAGTTACCAAGACTTATGGTTCCAGAGCCAATGATTTTGCCCTTCTGATCTCCTCCAAACTTGACTTCTCCACCTGGTTTAAGCACCAGGTCTTGGAATGTAGACCTTCTTCCCGTCATGTGTCGCGAGCACCCAGAGTCCAGGTACCATGACATTTTGCTTTCTATCCTCTTTGCCGCCAAGGATATCTGCAACAGAAATTATCTTCTCCTTAGGTACCCACAATTTCTTGGGTCCTTTCTTGTTAGTTCTCCTCAAGTTATGATTGAACTTGGGTTTAGCAAAATATTTAACAGGAGGAACAACATGATATTCTTTAGGTTTGTCAGCATGATATTTCTTAGGATGTGTCACATGCTTCTTGGTGTGTGTTATGTGAAAACTTTGTGCATGTGATGTGTGCTTAATATCATGGGAGTGACCAAATTTAAATTGGTTATACAGAGGCTTGTATGATATTTTCATATCATCCACAGATTCAAGCTTGTATGGGATTTCACCCTCATAACCAATGCCAACTCTCTTGTTCCCAGACACAGCATATATCATAGAAGCTAGCTGACTTCTGCCAATACTTCTAGATAAGAACTTCCTAAAACTTAAATCATATTCTTTCAGAATATGATTCAGACTGGGAGTGGATTTTTCTGAATCAGAAGGAGATCCAACATTATTGGATAATTTTAAAACTTTTTCTTTTAATTCAGAATTTTCCAACTCAAGCTTCTTAGTTTCAAATTCAAATTGCTTTTTCAGCTTTTTGTATTTGATACTAAGATGAGCTTTTAATTCAAGAAGCTCTGTTAGACTGGAAACTAACTCTTCTCTAGATAGTTCAGAAAATACCTCTTCAGAATCTGATTCTGATGTAGATTCTGATCCATCATCTTCTGTCGCCATCAGCGTAAAGTTTGCCTGCTCTCCTTCAGAGTCTGATCCTGATTCTGATTCAGAATCATCCCATGTTGCCATAAGACCTTTCTTCTTATGAAACTTCTTCTTGGGATTCTCCTTCTGAAGTTTCGGACACTCATTCTTGTAATGTCCAGGCTCATTGCACTCATAGCAGACAGCCTTCTTCTTGTCAGATCTTCTGTCACCAGAAGATTCTCCTCGTTCAAATTTCTTTGAACTTCTGAAGCCTCTGAACTTCCTTTGCTTGCTCTTCCAGAGTTGGTTTACCTTCTGGAGATCATGGACAGTTCATCTTCTTCTTCAGATTCTGATTCTTCAGGATCTTCTTCTCTAGCCTGAAAAGCGTTAGTGCATTTTTTAACATTAGATTTTAAAGCAATAGACTTACCTTTCTTCTGAGGTTCATTAGCGTCAAGTTCAATCTCATGACTCCTCAGGGCACTGATCAGCTCTTCCAAAGAAACTTCATTCAGATTCTTCGCAATCTTGAATGCAGTCACCATTAGGCCCCATCTTTTGGGCAAACTTCTGATGATCTTCTTTACATGATCAGCCTTGGTGTAGCCTTTATCCAGAACTCTCAATCCAGCAGTTAGAGTTTGAAATCTTGAGAACATCTTCTCAATATCTTCATCATCCTCCATCTTGAAGGCTTCATATTTCTGGATTAAAGCAAGAGCTTTAGTCTCCTTGACTTGAGCATTTCCTTCATGAGTCATTTTCAAGGACTCATATATGTCATGGGCCGTTTCCCTGTTAGATATCTTCTCATACTCATCATGAGAGATAGCATTCAGCAAAACAGTCCTGCATTTGTGATGATTTTTGAAATCTTTCTTTTGATCATCAGTCATTTCGCTTCTCGTGAGCCTTACACCAGTAGCTTTAACAGGATGTTTGTAACCATCCAACAGAAGATCCCATAGATCAGCATCCAGACCAAGAAAGTAACTTTCCAGTTTATCTTTCCAATATTCAAAGTTTTCACCATCGAATATTGGTGGTCTAGTATAACCATTGTTACCATTGTATTGCTCAGCAGAGCCAGATGTAGATACAGTTGGATTTGATTGAGATTCACCAGCCATCTTTTACTGAAGCGTTTTTCTCTTCCTGAATCTTTTCTAAACACGGTTAAGTGCTTGCACCTTAGAACCGGCGCTCTGATGCCAATTGAAGGATAGAAAAACACTTAGAAAGGGGGGGGGGTTTGAATAAGTGTAGTCTAAAAACTTGAACGATAAAAACAATATGCACAGTTATTTTTATCCTGGTTCGTTGTTAACTAAACTACTCCAGTCCACCCCCACGGAGTGATTTACCTCACATGAGGATTTAATCAACTAATCGCAACAGATTACAATGGTTTTCCACTTAGTCCGCGACTAAGTCTTCTAGAGTATCCTGATCACAACCTGATCACTCCAGGAACAAATGCTTAGACACAAGCTAAGACTTTCTTAGAGTATCCTGACCACCACGTGATCACTCTAATTACAACTGCTTAGACACAAGCTAAGACTTCCTAGAGTATCCTGATCAACACTTGATCACTCTAGTTACTTACAAATTAATATAATCAATTCTAAGAGTATTACAAATGCTTCTGAAAAGCTATAATCACAACAGTGATATTTCTCTTAACGTTTAAGCTTAATCTCACTAATATATTACAACAGCAATGTAGTGAGCTTTGATGAAGATGAAGTTTTTGAGCTTTGAATTTGAACAACGTTTCAGCAAGTCTTTCAGAATAATTTCGTTCAGAATTGGTAACCTTGCTTCTCATCAGAACTTCATATTTATAGGCGCTTGAGAACAGTGTTTTAAAAACCGGACCGGACCGGCCGGTCGGACCGGTCGAATCGGGAACCGGCCTGGTAACCGGTCTGGTTCAATAGTCAGATCGGGTATGTCATCAAACCGGTGAAAACCGGGAAAACCGGAAAAACCAGGAAAACCAGAAAACCGGCGGTTTAATTGCATTTTTTTTAAAACTTTTTTTTAAATTTTTTTTAAAACTTTTTTTTAACATTTATTTTAAACTTTTTTTTTAATATATTTAACTGTGTATATTACTTAAATAACATTCTCACATAGTTTTTTGGTTAGTGACAAATTAAAAACTTTATTGTATATTTGTTATCTTTGCTAATAAATTTTGTTAAATAGCATAAACATATTGAATTTTATTTGATTTTCTTTTTAGGAGGATCCTATTTTGAATTAAATTTGGTACACATTAGAGTTATTTTGTTATAAACTATTCAATTAGATTATGTTGTAATTAGACTTTGTTTGCAATTAAACTTTGTAATTTTTTACTATTTTGTTATGTGTGATACCTTTGTTTAAAATTTGAATTTAAGTTATGAAATTGTGAATTTATGATATGATATTTTTTAAAAATTTAAAAGCTAGTTATATTTTTTTAGAGACGGAATCATCCGGTTCGACCGGTTTTATACCTATATAATGACAGGTCTATTCAACCGAGTTATCCGGTTTAATCCGGTTTAGTCGTGCGGTTCGACCAGTGACCCAGTGGTTTAACCGATAAACCAATGACCCAGTACCCTCACCGGTTCGATGACCGGTCCGGTTTTTAAAACACTGGTTGAGAAGATGACCGTTGGGTGCATTTAATGCTATGCATATTCCGTACAGCATTGCATTTAATGTTTCACGCTTTTTTCAACTACCTCGAGCCTTGTTCACGCTGTGTCTACTGACGTTGCCTTTAATAGCTTCCAACGTTCCTTTTGTCAGTCAACGTAGCCTGCCACCTGTACTTTCTTCTGATCTGATGTTTGTGAATATAATATTTGAATATCATCAGAGTCAAACAGCTTGGTGCAAAACATCTTCTTGTCTTCTGACCTTGAAGTGCTTCTGAGCGTGATACCATGAGAACTTCAGTGCTTCTGCTTCTGATCTCAAGTTCTTCTGATGCTTTCATAGACCCATGTTCTGATTCTGCCTTGACCATCTTCTGATGTCTTGCCAGACCATGTTCTGATGTTGCATGCTGAAACTTCTGAGACAAAGCTTCTGAGCGCTGATTTGTGCATACTCTTTATATATATTTCCTGAAAGGGAAATTGCAATGTATTAGAGTACCACATTATCTCACACAAAATTCATATCCTTGTTATCATCAAAACTAGGAATATTGATCAGAACAAATCTTGTTCTAACAAGGTTGATATATTCCTTGATCGACTCTTTGAGGAATCTCGTTTAAGTCAATTGGATCTGATGGTGAAGTCGCCAACATAGAATCATCTGATCTTGGAGGAGGAGTTTTGATTACTTCCGTTGCGACAACAATGGTGGTTGCGACCTTATCAGATCTAGTAGTCTTGTAATCGACCATAGTAAGAGTTGTTGAATTTCAGATTTCAGGTGAGGAGATCAATAAATCGATGATCAAAGATGTGAGATTTGAGTCTTCGATGTAATAACAAATGTTTCTTGCTAATGTTCATAGGAATCGTCGACGACATCACTTCAACGTCCAAGTCAGTGAGAGAATTAGAAATAGTGAATAGTAAAGATGAATTTGAATAAACTGTAAAATGGAGCATTCTTCTCTTTATATAACAAAGTAGGTTATAAGCGTTTCATGTGAAATGCAGTGTATAATGCTTGAGACTGTATGGTTAATATGGATGGTGTGTGATGAACTAGGGGATGAGATCGTATATACTTGAGAGTACGAATGTCCTCATTTCTATTGTGTAATTATCAATAACGCTCAATATTGGGTATCCCTGATTGGGCCTTATGGGTGGTCCAGACCAAAAATCACGAGGTCTCTTGGGCCAACGTCTAGGTTTAAGCCTGACTTTTCTCTAATCTTCCATTATGTGTTGTGGGGCATCCGAAAATCCAAAAACGAGTTCATTTTTTTTGGGTTTATACATACCAAAAATGAAGGATAAGATAAAGTGATTCATCGATCTTGAAATGTTTGCTTGCTAAAATCTCTCGTGTTTCTCGCACCTTCTCAAAGTGGAAGCTAAATTTCCATTTTGTAAATGTATCAATAGTTGATCTTTGAGGGATTGATGTTCCATTTTTGTGCTTGTGTCCAAAGCCTTTTGGTATTTTTTTTCTTTTTGTCTCTAGTTTTTTGTTTGGTATTTTTTTTCTTTCTGTCTTTAGTTTTTTGTTGCTAGGGTTTAATTTTTAGTATGGATCGTCTCCTGTTTTTCTGTCTTCAGCTTCAGTGCTGCTCCAAATCTAACGATGGATATGCAATGAAGGAATAATCATCTGGCTGGTAAATAAATATAGAACATAATCTAAAGGATAAAAGTGAAGCTAAATACAAGCAGCATAGAATAAGACGCAGACGATCCAGATCCTTTAATTTTGTCCTTCTTTTGCTGGAGGTTGATATCTTTGGCTTTTTATTTGTAATTGTTTTGCTGTTTTTATAGTCACTAAAACACTTTTAATTTACTCGCAATTAAAAAAGTTTTAAAAAAAAGTTGGGTGTTAATAAAGTAATTTCCTTGAAATTCTATTTGGGTCAAAACTAGAGCTGTCAAAATGGAATAGCCATATGGGCCGGCCGGTCAGGCCCAAAAAATGAAAGGGCTTGGGCCTTAAAATTAGAGTCCATATTTTTCAGGGCCTTTTTAGCCCAGCCCTGAAAAACCCGCTACCCATACGGGCTGTGGGTAGCCCATTAGGCCCACATTGCTATAAATTTTAAAAAAATTATATTAATTCTTATATTATGTTACTCCAAAATAACACATTAATTTCTCTCACTTCACTAAATTTTATCTATATCCTATTCAATTTTTCTCTTTTAAATATTATACATTAATATAATCAACAATCTTTCCTTGTATTCTATTACTTTCTCTTATGTTAAATATTTTGAGTATTATTTTATACAATTTAGACATGTATATAAAAACACATTATAATATTTATAAAAGATAATATAATACTTAAAAATGTATTATATTTAAAACTAGTAACAAACCCGTGCGTTCGCACGGGTTCTGGTACGGGACGCGCATTTGTTTTAGATATATAATTTTTAATAGAAAAAAGTTAGGTACCCGTGAAAAATAATAATTGAATGTATAGAAAAATATCTGGTACCCGTGAAAAATAATAATTGAATGTATAGAAAAATGTCTGGTACCTGTGAAAAAATTAATAACTGAATATATAGAAAAAATTAATAATTGAATATATAGAAAAAATTTTGGTACCCGTGAAAAAATAATAATTGAATGTTTAAAAAAATATCTGGTACCCGTGAAAAAATAATAATTGGATGTTTAGAAAAACGTCTACTATCCGTGAAAAAATAATAATTGATCATGTAGAAAAATGTCTGTACCCGTGAAAAAATAATTATTAAATGTATAGTTGGACGAATGTCTGGTTTTTAATTAGAGGATAATTATTAAAAACTTAATACTACATAAAATAAATAATTTTAACCAATTCAAAACCGACCCATATTTAATTGGTCAACCACACGTTTTATTTACAAACAAATTTATTCTTATTCATATTTAATTCTATAAATCAATAAAATATGTTAAGCTTATTCTTTTGTAAAAATATTGTTGGAATTCAATTTTACAACCTTTTTGGTAAAATTAAATACAACCTTTAAGGTAAAGTTAAAAAATTAAATACAATCGTACGAGACACGCATTTGTTTTAGATATACATTTTTTAATAGAAAAATGTCTGGTACCCGTGAAAAAATAATAATTAAATGTATAGAAAAATTTCTGGTATCCGTAAGAAAATAATAATTAAATATATAAAAAATGTCTGGTACCCATTAAAAAATTATAATTAAATATATCGAAAAATGTCTCGTACCCATGGAAAAAAAATGTATAAAAAAAAATCTGATTTCCATGAAAAAATAATAATTAAATATTTTAATCAATAACTTCATGTTCCTCCCATTAATGTTAAATAAATTACATTAAATGTTAAATATGTAATATAGGAAATAAATAACACAACAAATTTATACTATGAATGGAATGGTTTAAACTTTGACATCAATACTTAAACACGGTTTGGCTAACTGCTTGTTAGTATGAGAACTTTGAAACCTTTACTCTTCAATTTTCATTCTTAATATGAATTTCTATATTTTTTTTTATGTTGAAGCTTTTCAATAAGAAGAAAAAAGAGATGGGGCAGTACAAGGCGTGACTAATCTATAAAATTGGGTCATCCATTATACTATACCATATACTTTCAAAGAACCTCAAAAGTCATGTTCCAAGAAATATACTATACCATATACTGTTGCACTAAATTACTTGGAAGGAGTGAAATTGACATTGGAAAATTTAAACTGTGTTTTTTTATAGTTACTTTTATAATTTATTTTGAAAATATTTTAAATTTTGTTTTTTTTTTCTTATCCATGTGATCATTGTCAATAAAAAAAGTTACTAAATATTTGTACATTGGTGTAAAACTAAAAAAAGGTTGGTATTCCAACAATATTTATATACTATAGAACATGTCATTTTAATTTTTCTATATCTACAATTAAATGAGTAAATATACTATATATTTAATATATTAAAGATAAAAGATATCCATCAAATTTTAAAAGATTCAGTATCAATATAATTTCAATAACAATTATTATATTACGAAGAGAAGTCTTATGTTAAAAAAAATCTCCACTCTCACAAAGAGAACTCTTCTTCCTCTCATTACAATATTATCTCAATCTACCTTCTATATTGACATAGTCTTTCTACAAAATTTATTAAGTTTCTCTCGCCATTTATATTTAAAAAAAATGAAAAAATCTAAAAAAAATAATTTAAAAATAATTTAAAAATAATTTAAACTATATCTAAAGTTAAAAATAATTTAAATTTGTTAAAATATTTTATTTTATCATTTAAATATTCTTATATAAGATTTCGTATAATATTTCGTTTTAACCGGCCAAAAAATGCAAGGAGACAATATATTCAAACTTATTTATTGTTACTTTATTGCAAAGAGCAAAGATAATAAAGCTAATAATAATAATAATTAAATGCTATTGCAGTATTTTTTTATAGGAACACGAACAGTAGAAGTGCTAATATAAATTTAATATTTTGAAATATATTAAAGGAATATATCAATGAGGAAATTATATGCCAAAATACAAGTTGGATAGTGTTAGAACATCAAGCTCAAAACATTTTCATTATGCATCTCATTCCACCCATCAACCCATTTTATTGGCCAGTAGAAAAAATATGCTCTATTCTCTCATGTGAAGTAGGAAGAGTTTTCAATATGAAAATAAAATATTTGTCCTGCAAAAACAACATTACATAAATAAATGAAAAAAACAGAAATATTATTCAAGTCTGCAACTCACATTCTTTCTATCAAACCCTACTAACACAAACATAAAGCAGAATCAGAAAAATGAACACATAGCAACAACTCACCTTCCTTTAATTTCAAATATGAATTTTTTTGTTCCATCTCATTGTAGTTTAGATCTGCAAAAATTAAGACAAAAAATATTAATGAAATACAAAAAGAATTGTTCAAAAAAGTAATAAATATAATGGTTGAATCTTTAAAGCAAGAACACAAAACAGAAAACATAACTTAAAAATCATAAAAGTAAATGAAAAAATAGAGATTGAAAAGAGAATGAAAGATTTGAAGAAAGCATTTTTCGAAAACATAATTCAAATACATAGTAATAACTCACCTTCCTTCTATCAAATCCTGTTAACACAAACACAAATTAGAAAGATGAACACAGAACCTGAAAAACAAAGAAATAGGAAAGTTAAAAACCAAATCGATCTTGTTAGATATCATAGATCTAAAAAAACATCACTGATAGTTGTCACAGATCTAAAAAAATCAATGATTTAACCGATCTAAAACGTCTTCCGCAGAAATTGAGGACAGAGGAAGGTGGAAGATGAAGATGGGTTAGAGAAATTAGAAAGATGGGAGACTTAGATAGGAAAGAGAGTTGTTTGAGATTTGAGGTAGTGAAATGAAAAGACTTGTTGAGTAGAGGAAACAATATATTTGTGTTTTCAAGAAAGAGAGAAATGAGAAAAGTTTTGGGTTTGTTCAAAAAAGCAGAGAAAGTGAAACACACGTAGCATAGGAAAAGGAAGAGAGAAAGTGAAACACACGTAGCATAGGAAAAGGAAGTAGTAAAGGAAAGCAAATAAGGCAGCCACGTGGCTCATTAAGAAAGCAAAGGGGCAGATTGGTATTTTCCAGAGCATTGAACTTTCTTATATTGTAGATAATATAATTTTTTATTTTACTTATAGTCAAGAGATTTTTTTATTTTAATTTTCGCCCGTTGAGGGCCGGACTCAGGTAGTAATTTCGAGACCCATATTATAATAGGGCTTTTTTGACCCACTCCTATAAAGCCCAGAGAAAATTAAACCCCGTACCCCTACATTTATCCCAGTACCCCTACAATTTTAAAAAAATCTCAATTTTGTCCTTATTAAATTTTTAACTTTTTTTTTATTTTTTTTTTCAATTTTACTGAACCGGATATCCCACGGGTGGGTGTTCCGGTTCTTTTTTTTTTTTTCAATTTTACTGAACCGGATATCCCAGAATTGGGTGTTCCGGTTCCTTTTTTTGGAGATCTTGTGAGGGTTGCCGCAACTGAAATCTACAATGCAACCCGTTTGTTCATCGCTGCATATGTTTGGATGTCTGGGTTTGGAAACTTCTCATATTATTATGTTCGTAAAGATTTTAGCTTGGCTAGATTTGCTCAGGTATGCTTATTCTTAAAATTATATATTGTTTCTATTCACATTTGGTTTGTACTGACTACTGACTGTGACATCTTCCTTCTTTTTCTGGTTGAACAGATGATGTGGAGGCTTAATTTCTTGGTATTGTTCTGCTGTGTTGTACTTAACAACAGTTACATGTTATATTACATCTGCCCCACTAACGGCCGCGTTAACCCTCACAAGATCCCCAAAAAAAGGAACCGGAACACCCAATTCTGGGATATCCGGTTCAGTAAAATTGGAAAAAAAAAAGGAACCGGAACACCCACCCGTGGGATATTCGGTTCAGTAAAATTGAAAAAAAAAATTAAAAAAAAAAAGTTAAAAATTTAATAAGGACAAAATTGGGATTTTTTTAAAATTGTAGGGGTATTGGAATAAATGTAGGGGTACGGGGTATAATTTTCAAGCCCAGACCCATAAGGGCCGGCCCTAAATGGGCCGGGTAGTCCATTTTGATAGCTCAAATAAAACAGTGCAATTTTTCCAACCAAACAATTAAACAAACCCGAATCAAACTTCTGAGGAAAAAAAACCTTGGCAGCACCGAAACAAATTTCTGTTCCTTCTTTCTTCTCTCTATTCGAACAAGACTCAGAACAATAACCACAAAGAGAAGCCATGAAAAGAAGAATCAAAGAACTTCTACGCCTCTCATTTTCATCTCCACACTCTAAAATTCACCACCAACCACTCTCAAGATCATTACAACCCACTTCTTCTCAATGTTCAACATCTTTCTCAACCTTTTCAAAATCCCAAAGGGATTCACTGATTTTCCAACAGTTTAAAGAAAGGAAACTCAAAGGGTCATCAAAAGACTCAATTTTTAACCCAAAAGTTTCAAATTCAGTTCCAGAAAGTTTTGATACTAACGTTGAGAAAACAGTCCAAGAGGGTTTGGAAAATGAGAGTGAAAATGAAGATTCTATGGTGGTTGCTAACTTTAAGGAATTGGGTTTGAGTGAAGTTCTTGTTGAGGTTATGGAAGAGATTGGTGATTTTGTACCAACTGAGATACAGTGTGTTGTTATTCCAACTATTTTGGAAGGGAAGAGTTTGTTGTTGAGTTCACCTTCTCAACCTGATAGAACATTGGCCTACTTGTTGCCCCTTATTCAGGTTCATTCTATTATCTTCCTAGGGTTTTGATCCTTTGCATTTTTTTTGTTATTCATTTGAAGTATGCAACCGCAAGTCTAAACTATGACATACATTGGTTGCATTTGTCAGTGATGACCATGGTTTTAAATTGTGGCCGCAGTTGCGGTTATGGGTGTTGTGATTGTGGTTATGAAGACCATGGGTTTAAATTGCGGTCGCCGGTGCAGTTGTGGATGTTGCAATTGTGCGGTCATTGTGGTTGGTGCGATGAACATTATTGTTAAAGATTTTCTTTATAACAGAAGTAAATTGAGTTTTTGGATTCTGAAATTTTGAATTTTGATGAAAATACTTAGAGAAACATGGCGAACTTGTCCGATACGGTTTCTGATGCGTTTGCTGAGACTACCACATCGACAACATTGCGGCTGCAAATGCGGTTGCGGGCTGCAATTTAAAACCATGGTGATAACTGCAACTGTTGCTATGACCGCTATTTAAGATTGTGTTGTAGTTTTCACTTTAATTAAGGATGATGTTAAATTAAAATGGTTCATGATTTGATTGAATTGAATAAATTCGTTTAACTTTATAGCTGCTACGACGAGATAGAGAGTTGCTTGGTTCGAATTCAAAGCATCCTCGAGCTGTTGTGCTTTGTGCTTCCGAGGAGAAAGTTGAACAGGTCACTCTATCATCACCACCTTGTCTTATTAGTCCTGTAGTGTAGAGTGCACATCTTGAGCTTTTGAATTGGTTTTGCCATTGCAGTGCTTTAATGCAGCAAGATATACCATCCATAATGCAGAATTGAAGTCTGCAAAGAATCGTGCTTCATCGGATAACGAAAAGTCAAATTCCTCAATTGGCTTAATGATTGGAACTCCTTGTGAGATTCTTCAATACATTGATGAAGGGATTGTTGTTCCTGCAGAACTAAAATACTTGGTTAGTGTTACTAATGACTAGTATTTTGTTTCGGTTCTTGGGAACTCCAAACATTGATCACATTGTTCATTTTCATTAAGTAGGTATTGGATGAAGCCGATTCTATGCTTGGTAACCACCTTGGTCCTGAAATCCATAAAATTATCCGACCATTACAAAATCATGACTCCAAATTCAATGCCAATAGATTGCAGACAATTTTGGCAATTTCAACTATAGCTGAGGTATATGATGAACATGTTTTTGTATTCGAAATTTTGCATGAAAATACGATGAGACAACTTTTTTCAGTCGGGAATTTCCCACATTCATGCATTCGGGACATTACTCACCCTTCGATCAAGATCAGATGGTCCATATTCAAGTTTTTTTTATATAAAACAACTTAAATCTGCTTTTTTGGACCGTGCGATCTTGATCCAACAGCCACCGATATCTTGAATGAGTGAATGCGAATAATCTTGACTGCAGGGAATCCAGAATTATTCGTACCGGTATGTTTCTGAATTACCCTTTTCATATGGCAGGTTTTGGGTGAAAAGTCGGCCATTGTGGAACGTCTCGAGAGCAATCATGCCGGAAATATTTCTGCATTGTCTATAGAAATGGAGGAAGCAGAAATTTTTCATTTGACTGACTCTCTGGATGCTCTTAGGAAAAAATTGGAGGAGGCCATGAATTCCCTTTAGAAATGACAGCAACATTTTGGTATGCAATTTCTACGGCATATTATTACAAAAGACGAGTCAAAATAGGTTTTATGATCTTTGTGACAGCAACATAGGGGAAGTTCAATAGTCATTCCCATTTTTAAGTTGTTGTGTTTATGTGCATATTTACAGACAAGAATTCAGTTCATGTAAGAGATGGAATCTCTAATTAATTTAAAATTTTAAAATTATATAATTACAATTTATTCTTGTTTATATCTTCAAGACATAACTAGAAACTAGAATGAGCTTCTTTTCTCATCCAAAAAGCAACAATTATACATCATGTAGTTGGAAAAAAATTTGTATTATGTAAACTTCCATTTTATTATCCTCACCATATGTAATTATCCTTGTCTTTTGATCCAATGGATTTAACTAGTTGTTGACATATGGCAGAGGACATCCTTTGATCATCATAAAGAGGACAACTAAAGTTGTTGAGATATGGAAGAGGACGTCCGTTGTTGCTGCTCATTAGAAAGAAGAGGCGGTGTACCTGCAAAGACTCCAATGCTCAAATAACAAGGATTAACTAAATGGAAAACAAACATTTCACTGAGGTGGAGGCCCTTTTGTATGTGTACGAGACTCTAGGCTATTTGGAGACACATTTTTTTTTTGGGGGGAAAGTGTGTTGTTTTTAGCGACGTTTTTTTTCTTCTATTTTTCACATTTGAGGATTCATCCCTTCACACATTGAATGCTGATAGGACTTTTGAGTGCTTTGGTCGCATTAATTTTGGTGAGTTGTGATAGTTGCATTGAAACAATGTCTTAAGCTTGTCAGATTGAAAAAGGATGATATTTGGCTCCTCTTTGTTTTCGATTTTAACTTTAAAACTAACACGAGGGTTCTTTTTCTGCAAAATTTCTCCACCCTTTAAGTCTCTTTTAGAGTGATTCTTTCCTTCCACAAAGAGTATGAGCTATTGTTGAGAATCCGTATCATATGATCATGGTTATCTCTTAGACGTTTGAAGTGATTTTGATGATGAGGAGTCTGGTTGTTGTCATTTTGATGGGGTGGACTGTTCAATCCCTATGTTTCCCCCTTTCTTGCCATGCGATCTTTTTATTCCAGGTTATCATAGAGAGTAGGGGTGATCGTATCCGAACCAATCCAAAAGCAAAACCGCAAATCGAACCAATCCAAACCGAAACTGCAAAAAACCGCATTTGGTTTGGATGATTTTGGACTGAACCGCACGGTTTGGTTTGGTTTGCGGTTTTTATTTCACGAAACCGAACGGAACCGAACCAAACCGCATATTTAACTTAAGTTTTAAATTTTAATAATTAATTTATTATCTTTCCAAATACAGCCACACCTAACGTTTTGACTTTTAATAATTAATTTATTAACTTAAGTTTTGGCATAATCCACTTAGTTTTTGTATTTTATTGATATATATATATATATATATATATATATATATATATATATATATATATATATATATATATATATATATATATATATATATATATATATAGTGTCTAATATATGTATTTCATTTATAATATATTTTTAGTTCTCTACTGTTCTTGTAATATAAATTCTTTTGTATGATATAATATCATATATTATATTGACATTGAATTACTTTCCTTTTTCTTTTATTTCAGTACATTTTTATTTTATAGTGTAAACCGCAGTCCACCGAACCGATCTTAACCGCATTGGTTTGGTTTGGATGACTTTAAAAATCAACCGAACCAAACCGAACCGCATGCATTTTTATCTCGCGGTTATGATGACTTTTATGCTCAAAACCGAACCAAACCGCACCGCGAACACGCCTAATAGAGAGGACTACCATGGTTGTGTGGAAATCCTTATTTATCCCTTAGTTTTTGATAAGATGCATAAGGGTTTGGTAGGGTTGTGAACAATTCTACGAAGATGGAGTAATGGGCGATATTCACAAAGAAAAATAGATTTAGAGTGTGTTTGGATGGAGCATTTTAATGAGGGAAAGTAATGTTTTGAGGGAATTTAAAATGATTTGACCAAATTACATTATCTGGATACAAAAATGAAGAATTGTTAAAATGATGGAAATTTATGAAGTATTTCATCTAAGTTAAATTTAATCATTTTGAAATGACACCAAAAACTAAAGAATTTGAAATTTCTCTCATGTTCCATGGAATGTATTTGTTATTATTATTTCTTCAAAATTTACAAATTGGTCCTCATATTTTTCAAAATTATAAAATTGACCCCAAAAATTTTTTAAAAATTGAAAATTGGTCCTTACTAATTTTTAAATTTTACAATTTGGTCCTTCAAATTTTTTAAAATTACAAATTAGTCCCTACTTTCTCATTTTTTAGTTTGGTCCAAAAATTTTAAATTTTATACAAAATGACACCAAAAATCTAACAATGAATTATCTTAATACTCCATCCAAACAAAACAATTTAAAAATGAATGGATTTGAATTGAATCAATTGAATTGCTTTGAATTTTAAATTACTTTAAAATTTCTAATTACCTCATCCAAACACACTCTTAAACTCTCTTCCTTTGTTGTGAACAAGGACTCTATGGGGGAGAAGAAGAGTTGTCGTGTAACCGACGAGTGTTAGTTGCCCCTTAACATTGAAAACTACCCTTAGGTGTTTGAGGAAGTGCTACAAATCCATTTTAGACACTGTGCATAATAATTTTGTGAAGGTGACCAAGCACACTACTTGAGAAATAATGGGAAGAGTGTTCTTAGGCGGCCCAACCCGTTTAGAGGCTTAAAACAAATTTTAAAATAGAGTTTTTAAAATATATTTTAAAAAAATAAATTTGTGGTTTCTAAGAGTTGAACTCAAGATCAAAAGAAAAAAAGACATACATTTTATCAATTCAACTATGATATTATATATAACTAATGTGTTATTATATATTTTTATAACTAAACAAAAAAATTATGAGGGCTTTTTAAGCCCAAAATTTTAAGGCCTAAAGACCTAGCCTAGGTTGCTTGGCCTTTGGGCCGACCGAGAGTGTTCTTCCTTGAGTGTAATGCCAAGACTTGCAATCAAGGTGGTGAAATTACATTTATGATAGATAATTTCTTAATACACTTTTATAGGGGTAAAATAAACCTCTGAAAAATTTGAAAATGCCCTTTGGAAATGCATCTTCGAACGCACTTAATATTTTATTTTTAGGGTATTTTCGGATATGCATATCCGAAATAACATAATATTTTATTTTTAGGGGGTTTTCAAATATGAATATCAGAATTAATGGAATGTTAATAATCAATTAGAATCAAGGTGTATCAATTGTATTAATTGTATTACCTTATTATATAAAATTTATATGAATATAAATATACATTATTGTGTCTCATTAAACACATATTATAATAGATAAATTATTCGTTCGGATATGAATATCCGAAATCCCCTGAATATGAAATATTAGGTTCGTTCGGATATGCATATCAGAATGTTGGGAGTATTTTTTAGTTTTCGTCAAGGACCTCTAAAAAGGTATAAGGGTGCATTAAGAAATTCTCTTTATGATATATGATGTAGTATTTTTAAAGATGAATTTTGTTTAAATAGCATATCAAGTGTTTGGAACATAAATTTCGGAATAACACATTTATAAATATTTAAAAAAATACAAGAAAAAGGGTTTGTCTAAAATTTCAATTGTTAGTTGTTTTAGTGATGATTCACGCTGAATTTGGTAGGGAAAACCACAGTTCGATCTCCCGCAATTGCTATCAAGAGAGGGCTGAAACCACTTGATGCCAGAACTGACCTTGGAACCGAATTAGTCGGTTCAATGGCCCGAATATTGGTGGGCAACAATGAGTTGATTAAATTATGGAAAAATATGTGGTGTGGAGATCTGCTTCAGTTTGCTTTAGGGAATCCTACAAATTTCGATTCCTTGTTGACCACAGTTTCTGATTCTTTGAGGTTTGTAGTTTTATTCTTTATAGGAAGTTGGATTTCTCTAATGCTGCAGGTTTTATTCCGGTTTCGATTCAGAATCGTATTAGGAATTGCCACATTTCTTTTGACCTTCGACCGAACAAGCGAATTTGGAATCATTATGTTTCGGGTGATCTCTCTCTTAAAGAGGCTTATGAGTTTAAGCCTATTTCGGGCGTTCACTTGGATTGGTGGAGTTGGGTTTGGGTGAAATTTATTCCATCATCTAACTCCTTTATGGTTTGGAGGATGCTTTTGAATAACCTAGTCATTAACGATCAGCTCAAGAGGAGAAGTATTTCTTTTCCCTCAATATGTAGCTTGTGTTATGCTGAAGAAGAGAGTTCTTCTCATTTATATTTTGCTTGTCCCTTTGCCACTCATCTTTGGAATTGACTTCTTTCTTCCTTGCGCATTAATTCTAGGATTCTTTGTAGGGAAGATATCCAGTGCATTTGCAAGAGGGCCTGATCGAATCAGTGCAAATTAATTTTCAATGTTGCGGTTAATCAAATTTTTAATTCGATCTCGTTAGCTCGTAATTGTAGAAGATTCAAGGATAAAAGAACCGCCACTTCCTCAGTTATTTTTGAAATTATCTCGGTTTGTTTTCTGACGGGTAATCAACTCTATAGAAAAAATTATCACTACAATTAAGAAGAGTTTCAATTTTGTGTAAGGTTCATGTTAACTCTTCCATGTTGTTGTTGTTGTACTTTTTATGTTTTTGCTGCGGGTTTGGGTGGAAAAATCTGAATCCTACGGGTGTGAGCCTGAGTGTTATTTTGCCACCTGAATAGTCTTTGGGTTTGGGTTCGGGTGGTGATTTCAGATGCAAATTTGGATAGTGTGAAACCCGCATTCGATCCGACCTGTTGTCATCCCTAATTGAGTTTGCTCATGAGAAGGGTTAAAGGAATATTTGGTTAGAAACTGATTATGTAGTTGTGATTCGTGCTTTTTCTCCTCCTTTCAAAGTGTCTTGGCAAATTCGTACCAGAGGGATTAATTATGTCAACATTATGAATAATATGTCCTTTGTTACAACTCATATTTTCATAAAAGGAAACAATTGTGCGGACTCTCTGGCTAATATAGGACTAACGGTTCTTGATTAAACTGACTTTAATACTATTCATAATTTTTTGAGAATCGATTTTGTAAAAAAACAAACTAGGTTTGTCATTTTTTAGATTTTGTTCTTTGTGAGTGGGTTGTATAATCCCCCACTCTTTTTTTAACATTTTATTTAGATGTTATATAATCTTATTAAAAAATTATGTTTTATTTTGTTTGTTTTGGATATGTGTGAACCTTTGTTTTGACTCTTGTGTTGGAGTGAATTATCATTTTTTTAATATATATTTATTTGGTATTTTAAAATTAACATAGGAACACCGATAATAAATACTCTTACTAACTTAAAAGATTTTATCTCTCCCATACATAAGAGTTTACAAAATTGGTTTTAGTTTTATTCGGTAGGTGTGTTCTTATCCAATTTTTTTTCAACTTCATATTTGGTTACTACATGTGTAACAAACCGATCGCCTCTGCCCTCCCATAAAAGTACACTCCTACTAAATATTAATAAATTATATAAAATAAAAAAAACATTTCATTTTCTCTCACTTTTTAAAATCAATGCACTCCATAATTTGTTCGGTCACATGACTGATTTTCTTTTACGTTCCCTGTTTTTATAGATGTATATTCACAAGCATTTTTTTTCTTCAAAAAGTTTAATTTTTTCAGTAAATACATCTATGAAAGCGTAAAAAATCATAATAAATAGTGGGAAAATACATTGAATTTCAGTTCAGCAATTCTTCCGTAGATACATTTACGGAACGTGTTCAAAAAGAGTATTCCGTAGTTATACCTATGGAAGAATTGCTGATATATTTTAATTTTTTTTATAGAATCGAGTTCAAGGTGAAATTCTGCTTCTAATGGTGAAACAGTTAAAAATCATGATTTTTTCATAGTATTTCATAGTAGTGTAATGTAAATGTAATGATATATATAGTACACGAACAGAAAACATCTTATAAATCTTACAAATAGTGTCAAACATAATAAAAATAAAATTACACCAATCTAATAAAAATACAGACATTAAAAGGGTCTTAACTAAGACCGATGAGACTAGTAGTTCTAATCCATATTCAAACCAAAAAAAGGCCAAAAAAAAAAGCCTAGCTAACATCAACAGTAAAACATAACCCGTTAACGTTATCCAAGATAACTAAACTCTTCCGAAGCATAATCGACCAACACATTATCATGTATTGTATGATGAGAATAGATCAGTGCAGATCAACTACAAAGTTTTAGTTATTTTAAATTACGTTTAACATAAATTATTAGTAAAACTTTTGATGTTACGAGTAAGTTTTGTACTCGAATATATATATATATATATATATATATATATATATATATATATATATATATATATATATATATATATATATATATATATATATTATTTGCCTTAAAAAAATATTTAAGTATTTGAAGGATTTAGAAACTATAAAAGGCACACATTGTTACACAGAAACATATTTTCAAGATAATATGGCCAATCATTCAAATTCAAAGAATCCTATTTGCGAGAGCAATAACTTAGATAAGAGAGAAGAGCAAGAAACATTAGAAAATGAAGAAGAAAGCTTCTCGTATGCTATGCAACTTGCTACCTCTCTTACCCTTCCAATGGCACTTCATTCTATAATTGAGCTTGGTGCTTTTGAAGTGTTGCAAAAAGCCGGTAAAGGTGCTCAACTCTCTGCCCATGACATCGTGTCGCATCTTCCCTATATTGACAATCCAATCCTGAAGCTGCCAAAAAATTAGATCGCATTCTCGCTCTTCTTGCCTCTCACTCAGTCCTTAATTGTTCTATCATTACCCATAAACAAAACCACCTTAATTCCTTTAAGAGACACTATAGTATGACTTCTGTTGCCAAATTCTTTGCTCCCAATTCTGATGGTGTTTCATTAGGACCCTTGATTGCGTTGGCCAATGATAAGGATGTATTATCTAGCTGGTTAGTTTATTTGATATGCGAAAGTTACTCTAAAACAAAAGTTAAAAGAAAAGAGAAAATACTCATAACTATTTATACATTCATTTGTAATTAGGTCCCAACTTAAAGACGCGATTCAAGAAGGAGGCACTCCATTCAACAAAGCTCATGGCATCAATTTCTTTGATTATCCCAACTTAGACTCGAGATTCAACCAAATCATGAATAGCGCAATGAGCAATCATACAACTATTGTTATGAAGAAGGTTCTTAAATGCTACAAAGGTTTTAAGGACATAAAAAAACTTGTGGATGTTGGTGGTGGGCTGGTGGCCTTGGAATAAACATTAACTTGATCACTTCAACATATCCACATATACAGGGCATTAATTTTGACTTGCCTCATGTCATAAAACATGCCCCTTCCTATCCCGGTATGACATTCACATAAACATGTCATTTAAAAGAATATATTATTTTTTGTTTTTAATTTTTATTTTGGTTTATATTATACCATTTTTTTGCTTTTAATTAGTTTTATTTTGTTTTTTTTATCTCTATAATATGTGTGTATTATATACAATTTAGTCCTTATATGTATTAGAGTAACTAAAATCTAAAAATCTACCTATTATATAAACTAATTCAACACGAAGAAGTGTTTTTAAAAATAAACAAAATATTAAGGTTCGAAAGACATATTTATAATTTTAAATAAAGAAAATTAATGATATGTTTACTGTACTTAAAACATTTAAATTATATATTAATTGTGTGTTATTTATTATTTTAAAAATAAAAGATATTTCATGTTGACAGGAGTGGAGCACATCAGCGGGAATATGTTCGAAAGTGTGCTTAAAGGAGACGCGATTTTTATGAAGGTGAGTGGATGTTAATTGTTGTTTCAATATTGTTAGTAGCGGTACTAGGAGAATAAAAAATTAAATTAAAGATTTAAAGTTTAATTATAAAAACAACTTTAAAATTTAACTATCAATGTTTAGTTTATATGTTCTATGTATATAACTTGGTTGATTAATTTTTATAGTGGATACTTCATAACTGGAGCAATGAACAATGTTTGAAACTTATGAAGAATTGCTATGATGCTATTCCTGACTATGGGAAGGTGATAGTTTTGGAATCACTTCTACCTATTGTGCCTAAGAACGAATTTGGCTGGAAATCTATATCTCAAATGGATATTCTAATGACCACTTATTGTTTAGAAGGCAAAGAGCGAACTAAAGAAGAATTCATTGATTTGGCAACTAAAGCTGGATTTCGTGGCATTAAATATGAATGTTGTATATATAACTTTTGGGTTATGGAGTTCTTCAAATGATCTTACATCTGTAATTTAGAATTGTACTTGTCATCTATAGTGCTACCTTTAGTTATTTCTTCACTAATATCTTTTACATATTATGTTTGACAATAATCATTAAGTAATGGGTTAAATATGTTTTTAGCCCCTCCTAATATTTCTCGTCCACATTTTTGTCCCTCTCGTCAACGTCTTTTAACAAAATTTGATGTGGCACGTCACGTGGAAGTTTTTGGTGAATTGGCATATACGTGGCAATGACATCATGACAAAAATAGTGGTGTCTTAATGAATGGGTCTTGACTTTAATTGTTTCTAGAAATTTATTAACCATGAACACACGTCAAGATTAATCAACTTCCGTTCTCGAATTCACTCAAACACAATAACAAATTGCACAAGAACACGATGCAACAAAAAGGATGAATTTTAACATAAATTCGTAATCAAGAAGTTGTTTTTATGAAAAGGAGAAAGATACATGGTTATGGGGATAAACACACAAAGAATGGAAGTCTAAGTCACAGTTTTGTCTCTATGGGTATTACCATAGGTTTCACACTCTTGTTACTTTAACCAAAAGAAACAACTATTTAAATGAGAGATGTGAAATTGGATTTTAAAATGTGTGATTCGAATTAGGAAGAAAGTGTGATTCGAATCTATCTGGACAACCTTAAAAGGGGTATTTTTTAAACTGTATGATTCGAATCATGATATGTACTTGATTATAATCAAATGACTTATGAGGTTATGATTCGAATCGTGTTTAATTTATGATTCGAATCATTTTTTCTAGAGGCAAATTCTAATTTTCATAAGTGTGTGATTTGAATCAGATATAACACATGATTCAAATCAAAGACCAAGGCATCCAAATGTAAATGTTCTAACTTGTTATTCAAGTTATGCTTGGGGAAATGACAAAAGTAGCAATTTCATGGGCTCAAAAAGGAATACCAACAAGGATCAAGGGAACACAATTGATGAAATGTAGAGGGTTCTTAGTGGTACAAACTAACAGTAGCCTAAGCGATTACAAAGAAATTCAAATGATAAAAGCGTACAAGAACACGAATGAAATAATGTACAAATTACAAATACGCAATCAATCAATAATCAAATTGACAAAAACATCAAAACACACAAATGGTACTTGAGGCATATAAACAATTCTGAACGATAACTTTATGCTTTCAGGGGGTGAATTGTTGAGGTTTGAAAAACTATGGTTTAAACTAAAATCCTTTATTAAATCAGTGTTTGAAAATATTTAATAAAATAAATAAATAAAGGCAGTGGAAAACCAAAGGAAATAAAGTTAATAGAAAGTAAAAGAGTAATGCAAAAGAGAATAACACTAGAGAATTATCCAGATTCGACCTAAGATGACCTACTCTTATTCCCAAGAATAATTCTTGAGAGTATCCAATAAATTTGAGAATTTTTAGAAAGATTTACCCATCAACCTCCTTATACAAGGAAATAAAGTTTTCAAGTTAATTTCTAACCAAACAACATACAAGGCTTAAAGTGGCCAGTTTCAAAAGCAAACAAAGTTTCTACGGGATGATCTCGAACCAAGACGGAGTTTTGAATTGGCTATCCTCTAAACTGAACCAGGGATTCATAGAGGCTGACCATGAACCAAGATGAGATTTTTACTAGGCCGGTATCAAACATATTGAGCTTTTATACTAGGCTGAATTAAGAAATCAAGAGAGATTTTAACCGTTCTGATCTCGAATCGATAGAGCTTTTAACTGGGTTGAACTCAATAAATGTTAGGGATATTTCACAGGCTGATATTCACAAACCAAAAAAGAGTTTTTTCTTCAAGGCGAAACTAACGAACCAACTGGAAACTTTCTAAGGCAATCCCTTAAAAATACAAGAGCTTTTGAATGGTTTAGCTCGTAACAAAAATAACAACATTCTATAGAAGAATTGCTTACTGAAGAGACAATATACTCTTGGTAAATTTACAATTCAGATCTCACCCAAAATAATGAATCACACTTAGACTCAAGAATACTCTCGAAGCACTATAGCTAAATAAATGCGAGAAAATGAGAGTTTTTAGAGAAATGAAAAATGAAACTTAAACTTGTTTTTTGGATGTGAAAAAGTAATTGAGAAGCTCTCATTTATAGGCCAAAGTATGGTATAAATTTTGAAATAATCCACATGCCAAATTAATGTCATAATCAATAAGGCTAATAGATTATACACTCTAAATAATCGGTTGCTGAAACCATAAATGGAGTGTTTAGATATATATATATATAGCCGTTACGAATCATTAAGAGGCTGTCCCAATCAATTTTAGACTGAACCAATCATGAGCTAATCGATTAAGTTAATGTTCTAATCGATTATTCAAATAGAAAATATCTTCCAATAAATCATACACTTTCCTAATCAACTAGCTTGGTCTCAAATCATTTTGATGGTTAAATAAAATATAAGAGGCTTCTCAAAAGTTTTTAGTGCTTGTGTGTGTGATTTAGACATGGTATTCCAAGAATACCCTTGTGTCTTTCACAAGGGACTGGACACTTAGTTGAACACGCCCATACAAACTTTCACATTGTCTCTTTTACAACTCTAAAGTTTCAAGTCTTGGCATAATCATATTTCACTTTAGCATCACACAAGAGCCTTGGATCTTTTTGATGATTCTTGATATATCTTTATGTTGATTACCATCACTTGATTGTCGAGAAGTCAAACCACCAGTGATCCTTAAAACTAAAGTCTTCACTTGAAATTCGTTTAATTGTTGACTTTAAATAGATGTATTGATCTTTAATAGCATAACTTGAGTAAGTAGGATATCTTAAACTAACATTTTGTGCACCTTTGACCGCTTGAGCAAACTTTAACAGATACTTGACTTCACTCGATATCGTTTGGTATTAAGTGTTGTCATCTTCAAAACTAACTAGCTACTTAGTTGACTTGAAACTTCACCATCTTTGATCACTTTGACTATAACTACAAACACATAAATCCACACCCATGATCTTAAATCCTGAGGAAATCTACTCAGACATAACTATCATAAAAATATGCATATTATTGAAGGAAAAAAACATAGGCATATTCGTAAAACAGATGAATTGAAAACAAGAAGCAATGGTTGAATATTAAAACTTGAATAGGTGCGAGTAATAAATAATACTGGCTCCCGAGTGACTTGAATAAAAGTAAAAAAAGTAGGAAAGCATAAACTTGTGCCGGAAAACCTAAACTAATCTAAAAAACGCGTAAAATGTAAAAGGTATGTCAGAGCTCTCCAATATGAGTTTTTTTCATGGGTGTGTGTGTGTGTGTATATATATATATATATATATATATATATATATATATATATATATATATATATATATATATATATATATATATATATATATACATATATATATATATATATATATATATATATATATATATATAATCTAAATTAATCTAAGAAAATCGCAAAATGTAAAATGTGTGTTAGAGCCCTCCGATATGAGTTTTTGCCATGGTGTGTGTATATGTGCGCTTAAGACCATTAAAATAACACTAAGGAGCCTTGATCATGAAGAAAAATGGCTGGAAAGTGCAAGGGTTGTCAAAGGAAACGTCTGGCTGGAAAATGCGCTTACGGCCGTAATAAATATTACACTCTGGCAATAATCTTCATTATCCTAAGCTATTTTCTTAATTTTTTATGATCTTTTTTCTAAGCTCTGTGCTTTCCAATTAGGGGTGGAAATAGGCCAGGCCGATAACAGGGGCCTACAGGCTAGCCTATATAGGCTTAGGCCAGACCACACATTTTTGTTAAATAGAAAAGGCCTAGGCTTTTTTATAAGGCTATATAGTTAAAAAAGGCTAGGCCTCAGGCCCTAAACAAAGCCTTTTAAGCCTACCAGGCCGACCTATTTAAATAAATATGAACAATTTTTTATTATCATTATGTTATATTTTGTACTTTGAATTAAAATACATAAATAAAACTTGATTATCTTGAAGACCTTGTGAAAATAAGATGAAAACACGTGATGAGTTAAAATAAGTCAATACAAACAAATTTTTAGTCTCTTGCTTTTTTAGTTAGTTAGTCTATTTAAACATTATTTTAATTTCTTATTTACATATGTCTATAACAAATAGGCTTTTATGTAGGCTAACAGGCTAACCAGGCCTTCAAAAAGGCCAGACTCAGGCCTAAAAATAAGCCTACGACAGGCTATAGGCCAGACTTAGGCTTCAGTTTTTTTGACAGGCCAGGCTCAGGCTTGGCAAAGCCTAGCTCGGTCCAGCCTATTTCCACCCCTATTTCCAATGGCTTTTTATAGAACTTGAATTCACCCAACAACCACTATTTTCCTAAAATATTAAACAAGCAAACAATGCGGAAGAAGAAGGTAAAACCTTAAGCAAAAAACATAAAAATTAACACAAAACACGACTAAAACAGACTTATCACGAACATGTTTAAGATGACCCATTAAAAGCGTTAACTCATAATGAAGAAGACTCAATTTGATTCATAATTTTAGGGGCTACTAGATTAAGGTTGGGAAATCAACAGATACAAAGATAGGTGTCTTAGAGAGGAAAGTCCCAGGACCTCGGGAACACATGTGATCCTACCATATGAAAACATTTGATCAAGATGAATGATTAAAGGAAGACTGCTAGATCGTAAAAAAAATAAAATATCAACACTTGTCCCATTGAACAACTATTATGCACAAGAATGTTCTAGGTCCCTAAAACCCTAGAACTTGACTATAAAAGGAATGCAATACGTGAAATCAAGATACACTTTTTTTAAACCTAAAATACCCTTTTCTACCTCTGCTAGTCAATGACTTGGGCGTGAGCGTGTTTGCAGATACCGCTCACTTTAATGTCGGACCAAGACACCAAAATACCTACCATTTCCCATAACACACCATCAATTCTAGATCAATAAACGTGATAGTGAACACCTCAGGGCTACACGAGATCAAAAACTAAACCTCTTCAAATAATATTTAGTTTTGTTCGACTAATTATACCAATAATGCGTGACTTTTTCTCCTGTAGATGGTGCTCTATGTTAAATTTGCTCTTTCCATTTTCTGAAATTTCTCATTTCTCTAATCCACATGTGCTCTATCTCCTAAAAACATGGCTATATGTCAATAACTATTTTGATTAGTAGCACTATAAACAAAGAACATGAGTAAAAATCTAAACTATTCAATTTCATTGAGTTTTAATATATTCTTAACACTTTTACGACCTTCGTGACTAACTCACATTTGAGTGTCTTTACATTCACTTAACCTTCTTTCTATTGAGGGTAATTTGACTAACACTAAACTCAACTACCAACCAATTTTGAGTAACATTATTTAGTCACCAACGAGATCCCCACATTTTTGTAAGACTATAAGTCAACTTCTTAGGAACTCATTTAAAATTTTAATTTATTTTATTTGGTTATATAATATTAATTATAGGTATAGCAATATAGTTTTAGGTATAGATAGATTTTGCATATCCTAAAATGTGTTCGTGTTCGCACTCTCCCATTTGTTTTTCGACCCTGATTCGCCAAAATATCAATGACACCTATCTAACCCCAAAACCCCAAAACAAACTTAACTCTTCTTCTTCATCAATGGCGGGTGCTAGCGGAAGAATCCTCTTCTCCCTCTCTTCTTCCATAACCAGACGCCTTAACGGTAACCGTTTCTCATTCTTCACACTCTCAAACCCTACCACCATTCCCCCACGATTCAGACCTCTCTGTTCCATAACCGCTACACCGGAAGCTCTATCAGACACTGACACTGAAAAACACTCGATTCTTCTCGAGAAGCTGAGAGTTAGACACTTAAAAGGAAGTGTTACAAAAACAGCTTCTGAAAATGTGAAGAAATCTGAGGGAAAGAAGAAGGTTGTTGTTGTTGATGATGATGTTGATGATGTTGTTGGGAGTTTTCAGGAATTGGGGATTAGTGATGAGGTTATGGGTGCTGTTAAAGAAATTGGGATTGAAGTTCCTACTGAGATACAGTGTATTGGTATTCCCGCTGTTCTGGAGGGGAAAAGTGTTGTTTTAGGGTCTCATACTGGTTCTGGAAAAACTCTTGCTTACTTGCTTCCACTTGTTCAGGTAATTCATTGTTCTAAATCACCATAATGGTTGGGTTTGATAAGATTATAGGACTTGTTTAGTTTCTAACTGAGTAGCACCTACACTATTGAAGGCGTGTTTGGTGTCAATGTAGTACACTATCACATATTGATGAAAGTGGTTACATTCACATTCAATTACTTCAAATTTTCTAAATTATTTCATTCACATTACCATGTAAGACTAGACAAGATAAGATTAGAAATTAAAATATTAGAGAGTGTTGGGGTAACACCTATAGTAGACAAGATGGTGGAAAATAGACTTAGGTGGTTTGGACATGTAGAGATTAGACTTGTAGGTTTTGTGGTAATGGGAGTAGATCAGATGGAGAGAAGTCAAACAGTTGGAGGAAGAGGAAGACCTAGAAAGACTATGAGAGAAGTTATTAAGAAAATTCTCGAGATTAACGATTTGGATATAAACATGGTTCTGGATAGATCATTATGACAAAAGTTAATCCATGTAATCAATCTTACTTAGTGGGATAATGCTTGCTTGCTTGTTGTTATTGTTTGTTGGTTGGATACAATGACATTTGATTATGGATATTCCTGTTTTTAATCGCGATGAAGCTAACTCAATAATGTATTTTTGGAAAAATTGAAAATATTGTTCTGAATTTTTTCAGAATTTTAAAAAAATGCATATTTACATATATTTCACCCACATATATCAGTATATATGTGTCGCATAAACGAGCAATTTTAGTTAGTCCGACATATCGAAAGTGTAACGAGTCTGGAAGTCAACTGTGTCTTTAGTTGGGAAGAAGTATTGGAGATGAATCTGAGACAGATGTATCTGGGAGAAGTATCAGTGATTGAAAATATTTTTGAAAAGAATAAAAAATTATTGGATACTTTATGAGTACGTATGGGAATGATCGGACACGTCTCGGTATTGGATGTGTATGGACTCTGATACTTCTCTATTTTTGAAGTATCCGGGCTACATAGGTTGCCGTTGGTTTCAAGACAGAAACTTGCATTTTTGAATATTATGCATTTTAGTGGAATTACTCAAATTTAGGTTGGTTTTGATATATGGACAGGAGAGAATGGAACAAACTGTTTGCTTCTATAAATCTAATGATGTTTGAGCTTTTGATTTTGTTTTGATGGGATGTTGGTTTCAAGGAAGAAACTTGCATTTTCTGCATATGTCTTAGAATATGGGTTGGGTTTAAGTCAATTCTACAAAACTGACTTGTTTTTATTATTATGGAGGCTACATCACTATCCAAGGAACATGGATTCTCAACACCGTGTTTTCTTACACAGAATGACTCACTTTTTTTTTCTTATTTTATGTATTTGAATGAAAATTATCAAATTGAGGTTGATTTTGGCACATGGACCAGAGAGGATGGAACATGTTGTTTGGTTGGTTATGATCTATTTGGTTCCACTCTTTTTGTAGAATCAAAACATACCACTTTTTTTTTTTTTTAGCTTTTATGTATGCACCAATCTACATTTAAAACAAATCCTTCATAAATTTCAAACTTTTATTTTTTAAGTACTTTGTTTAGGTATGTATTGGGAACTGTTGAGACACTGTTGATTTGTTGCTGTAGTTGCTAAGACGAGATGAGCAACTGAATGGACTAGTTTTGAAGCCCAAGCGTCCCCGAGCCGTTGTGCTATGCCCTACAAGGGAGTTGTCTGAGCAGGTATTTGTGTTTTCATTTTTCTCACGGTTTAGATATCACTTTTTCCGAGTTGAATTGCACAAAAATTGATATAAAACGAGCTTTATAGGTTTTTCGAGTTGCAAAATCAATTAGTCATCATGCACGATTCAGGTGCACCATGGTAAGTGGTGGTGGCCGTCTTAGGCCTCAGGAGGATTCACTCAGCAACCCCATTGATATGGTAGTTGGTACCCCTGGCAGGATTCTTCAACATATCGAAGAGGGAAATATGGTATATGGTGACATCCAATACGTGGTGAGTGCCTTTAAATTGACAATATTAAATATACGACAACGAGCTGCAAGCTGCACTTACTAAGAGTAGTCTTTGTTCTGCAGGTATTAGACGAGGCAGACACGATGTTTGATCGGGGCTTTGGTCCTGATATTCGCAAGTTCATAGCCCCATTAAAACAGCGTGCTTCTAAACCTGATAGCCTAGGTTTCCAGACTGTTTTGGTTACTGCAACCATGACAAAGGTATGCTGATTTGTACTAAAAGCTTGTTGGCCACACATGCAAATTAAATATTACTAGTTTAGAAGGTTATTCGTAAAATGACCATAGTTGTTTATTTTAATCTGATAATAAAATGTTTGCATTTTTATCACTTTATCTTTTGTTATGTATAACCCTTCACATGCTTGTTTGCAAATGATTTGCAAAACACAAGTTCATCAATATTTTCTCGTGGTTTTTTCAGTTGGCTGTGCAAAATTTACCTATACGTGTGAAATAATAAATAAGTACAGTACATCTATGAGTTCAGAAACTAAAGTTTTATTGTGAGCATTCCTTTCAAAGGTTGACATCTATCTTTTCACATATTGTTTCGAAGTTAAGAACATGTCACCCCTCGAAGATATTATTCCCACATATATTCATCTTCCATTATCTTGTGTACTGTTCAGAAACTATCATATTGAAACAATCAATACTGTTCTTTTTATATGAGCGTGGGTCTTTCATGGTGTTATTATAGTTGTCATTACTTTTCCAATCATGTATAGTGAGAAAGGGCCAATGACATCTGAAAAATTATTATTTTAACACAATTTTATTGGTTGTTTGTATTTTGACATTAACACTCGAATTCTTCTTTCTTCCTGTACATGTTAAATATTGAACGTGTTTTGCGGGTATTCTTCTGTGTCTTTATTAATTCCTTACTAGCTTGGCTTGCATTCAACCATTTTGCATGTATAAATTTTTTAGCTCTGTTAATGCATAGATGTGGTGGAACAGTCAGTATCCTTAAACTTTGTGGATTCTTCATGTGGTCTAGTTTTAAATATTGTAAACATCTCTGTTATTTCTACCCCGGTAAAATTCTTGAAAATATTTGATAGAGTATCCTACAAAATTAATTCGCCTATGGCTATTTAATTCCTTGTACTTAATCGTGTATTGTGGAACAATAGCAGTTCGTTCCAATTCCGCTATGCTATAGCGCTATACCTTCTACTTGACAACAATGGGTGCTCTTCATTCTTATGAACACTAGACAATCTATATTATATATAAATCTAATGAACAATTTTCATGTTAATATTTGATAGTGAAGTTGCAAAGTGTTGACTTCTTTTAACCTTGCAGGCTGTGCAAAATCTGGTTGATGAGGAGTTTCAAGGCATTGTCCATCTGCGCACTTCCACATTGCATAAAAAGATTTCTTCCGCTCGTCATGATTTTCTTAAACTTTCTGGTTCTGAGAACAAGCTGGATGCATTACTTCAGGTATATGCAGTTTACAATCTGCAGTATTAGACATATCAGCCAATGATTATCATTTGACATGTGTTGAGATTTGATGTAGCTCACGTTACACCTAGTTTATCCGGGGATTATTTGATTCTAGGTCTGAACTTTGAATCCTGTTCAAGCTGCTTTGCTTTTAAAACGACTCGTGGAAGAAGTCTATGCCGTGTTAGGAATAATACTGTTACTTTTTATGTTTCAAGCTTCTCAGCTGATAGCTTTTTTTCCTGATAAAATTAAAAGCTGATAGTTTACAACACTTGCTTTTTTGCTATTATCAATTTCTATCAGACATAATAACTGTTGCTTACATCCACTTAAAAAGAGGGAATAGGTGAAACTGCTATTAAGAAATGTGGTTGGTCCTAACTCAACCCTACAAAATCGGCTTGTAGGGTTGAGTTAGGCCCAACCTCATTTCTTAACATGGTATCAGGGCCTAACTCCATCTCTAAATCTAGGACCCTCTTGAGATATTTCCTTATCCTTTTTTTTATAAAACCTCTTTGAAATTTTCAACTACATTAATTATTTCTTTACCGACATATCCCTAGTTATGTTACATATGCAACCGGTGATAAATACTACGAGGACATAAAGTAATTCTCTCTCATGTAGGGTAAAGTTATAATACAGTACCAATTATCAACAAATAAAATATTATCACCAACTTTCTCTATTCTTGTGATTTAGTCAACGGGTTCTTATATTCAAGGAAGGAGGCAATAAAATGAGAATTGTCCCGTTTTCTTCATACTTAGAACACACACTTTATTGTAGTTTTTCTATTATTCTGCTTGTATTCAAGTACTTGGCATTTTCATCTGTTTTGTCTGCTTTATAGTGAAATCTGGGATGCATTTTTTCTTATGGTAGTCCATGTATGCTACATATTCACTATCGGACTACTAGCTGGATTGGATATTGTTTTGATTCACATGGTTTTTATTATGTAATTTGTGATCATGTGATTGCAGGTATTAGAGCCAAGTCTTGCCAAGGGTAACAGGGTAATGGTTTTCTGCAACACATTGAATTCTAGCCGTGCTGTGGATCACTTTCTTGGTGAAAATCTGATTTTTACAGTGAACTACCATGGGGAGGTACCAGCGGAGCAAAGGTCATATACTAATTTAAGATTCTTTGGATACTTCTCACACCTAATACTGTTGTGAATTTGTGATGCAGTTGCAGTTATTGTCTGTATGCTTAGATGATTTATTAAGCCTCTAGGAAACAACTCTGTCAACTGTTAAATTTTAGATGGAAAATAAATAATTGAGATTTATTTTCCCTTATTTCCACTCACCTGTATCACTTTTCTTTTAAATGCAGGGTTGAAAACCTCAACAAGTTTAAGAGTAACACTGGAGATTGCCCTACATTGGTTTGCACAGACTTGGCTGCTAGGGGTCTGGACTTGGATGTCGATCACGTTATCATGTTTGATTTCCCTCTGAATTCTGTGAGTATCATATCTACCATTAAAATATTTATTAGGTCAAAAATCCCTTCTTTCTACCCTTTTTAAAAAAAAATAAAAATTAGTTGGTTACTTACTTTACTTACCTTTCAACTGTAGATCGATTACCTCCATCGCACGGGTAGAACTGCTCGTATGGGTGCTAAAGGTAACAATTTCTTATGTGTGTATCTGTTTAACCAAATTGAGAATATTGTCCTCTCTAGTGTAGTCAAGATCGAGTGTTGGATCGTAAGATGTTATGCCTAAGAGTGCTACGATCAGAGAGAGATTGTTTTCTTCGCAGGCATTGTCAAGATCGAGCTTTTTGAAGCAAGATCGTAAAATAAAACATGCTGGGTCTTATTTTTGGGCTTGTATTAGGAAGCATAAAAAAACACTTTTTCTGTTGCAGGGAAAGTAACAAGTTTGGTTACTAAAAAGGACTTTGGCTTGGCAACCAAAATAGAGGAGGCGATAAGAAAGAATGAAAGTTTGGAGGCTATCACTAAAGAAAGTCTCCGGATGGACGTAACCAGGAACCAAATCACTGAGCAAAGAAGAAAGAACAAAAATGTGGTCAAAACTTCAAAAGCTAGGGACAAATCTGATTCTCGTCCAACTTCTTCCGCTAACAGGTCCGGTATTAGGGACAAATCTGGTTCTCGTCCAACTTCTACCGCTAACAGGTCAGGTAGGGACAAATCCAATTCTCGCACCAGTTCTGCAAATACTAGGTCAGGTAGTAGGGACAAATCCGATTCGCGCACCAGTTCTACAAATACTAGGTCTGGTATTAGGGGCAAATCTGATTCTCGCACCAGTTCTGAGGATACCAGGTCAGGTATTAGGGGCAAATCTGATTCTCGCACCGGTTCTGGGAATACCAGATCAGGCATGAAATTTGGTAAACAATCATCACCATCAAAGTCTTCAAAGAAAGGATTTCCCGTTTCAAAATCTGTAAAATCTTCCAGTCCAAGTAGCTTCATAAAAGCTTCTTCGGAGAGTAAGCGAACGGGTAAAAGGGCCACTGCCACCAAATCTACAAATCCTAAACTCAGTGTTGTCGGGTTTAGGGGGCGGAATGCATCAGCATCAGATAAGAGACAAACATTTTAATGAAGTGGATTGGACATATTATACCAGAGTAGTAAGTAAACTACTCTTGGTTTTGTATTAGCTTCGTATTTATTTTTTGACAGATAGTTTCTGACAGATAGTTTCGATATTTTCTATAGCAAGAATAGAGTGTTAATTTGTATGGTTTTGACCAACATTATACATGAATAGTTCAAGTTAGTTTATTTGATAAGATAAATTTTACAAAAAGATAAAATAAATTCAAACTGCATTTATATATACGTTGAAAACAATTTGTAAACATGTCATAAGTTGTTTTTATAAACTCTGAAATAGTCTCACATGTGTTTGTGTTTATGTTATTAAAATAAGACAGTTCAACCATACCCTATACATGGATACAATTCAAAAGAAAAAAGACAAATAGTGCCACCACATAAACCAAGGCTACCAACAGAAGAATCAAGCTAGAGTTTAGGAAAACAAACTACCATCAACAAAACAGAAACTTTTGCACACAGCTTAGGACCACACCTTAATGGACCAGAAGAATCCTGAAGCGGTTCTTCACATTGTTATTTCCATGTTAGTAATGGAAGAGAAGTTTTAGCAGGGTTTACTACGTTGCCAATGGAATCATAGATGATAACACCAGAGAAATCAGGGAGCTGGCACTTCCCACCCATAAGTATATTCTTCTGCCAAATTGAAGCATCTTCTTCTTGTTGTTCACAACCACTCATCATTACCACTTCATTGTTTTGCCCTATAACAGGCTCTTCTGCAAACGCATTGCATGCGAGCCAATGGCGCCATTTGCGTGAATGCGAAGCACACATGAGCAACGCGACAGCACACATCATAAGGGTCAGAGCAGTAAAACCAATGTTTGAAGTGCTTAGTGAAGGGTTGATTACTAAAAGTGGTCTAGCCATATTGGAGAGTGATGATACACTTAAATGAGATATGATACAAAACATGAAATTGGTTTGACTATTTATAGTTTCATGGTTTGTAGTTGTTAATTAGAAAGTGTAGTTGGTGTTTAGGATTTGTTAGCATTTGGTTAGTTTTTTGGTTTAAGATTCAACATGTGGTTTTGGTAATCCTTGACCTTGTCACTTGTGCAAGGTCTAGCATAGTGGGATTGGTAATCTTTAAATCATAATTGAATATGTTAAATTCATTTAATGACTGTTTGAATTTGAAAGCTTTTGTAATTTTTAAAAGTTCATCAACGTTGGCCAAATTAATAATTGGTTTAAACATATTATCGGTCTTTTAATTTTACTAAAATTAACTTTTAATTCTTTCATTTTTAAAATTGAGTTTTTAATTATCTTATTTTACAATCTTTGTGAATTTTTTGGATTCCCTTTATTTATTTTTATCATATTAGGGATATGACACAACTGAGTTAAAGATCTCAAAGTGAAATTATATTGTTTTTGTGAAATTTTAATTCTTCTCATACTCAATGACTACAAAATTTTAGACTGATGTCTTATAATTATTTGAATATTCTTTATATTTTTTAATTTCAAAATCATTATTAAATCTTTAATAATAAAATTTTTAAAAAATATTATTTTCAATAAAAATTAAAACGAGATTATTTAGCTAATAATTTTGTTGTATATGATTATAACTTTAATAATATCAGTTTTTAATGATAGCTCATACCTTTAAATTTCTGCAAAACAAATGAAGAAAACTGATTAATTGTTTGCAAGTTCTCAAAGAAAGTCAATATCATTGTCATTTTGTTTTTATAACAACCATCACTTATCCAGAGCAGCAAGAAATTTGTTGAGCACTAGCAGTGACAGAAAAATATCATGAGTGCTATTGCAGCTTTGTTGAATTTTTTTAGAAATAAGAATGATCTAATCTCTTAAACTTGAATTTATTATGTATAATTGCGAAAATATGATAAAATTTTAACTATGTTTTTCAAGTGCTGTTTTATTGGTTTTATATCGTTGACTTTGTTTGTACTATGCCAGTTTGTAGAAATCTTATGCTGGTGTTTGAGGCAGAACTGGTTGCAAGTATAGATAGAGGAGTCTTTTCGGAAGGTTCGATTGGGAGGAATATTGTATATGTCATTCTTACCGATGCACGGGTGAAACTATAATACAGGAGGTAACGAAGGAACCTCGGAGTCCGACATACGCACTAGTGTATATTTTATATTATGTAGTATTTGTATTAGGCACTATGAATATTATTATCATTTGTTACTTTGTTATTTTGACTATATAATAGATAGATTTTTTCATATATATCATTTTCATCTTGTGCATTAAGTTTATGGTTTAATTTATTAAAAAAAATTTTATGATAGTATAATTATAATACATGGTCTGTTACATCAGAGTATTTCATAAAAAAAAATATCAAAATTTACTGTCTGTGATGAATACGAAAGTGCAACTCCGGATCAATTTAAGTCAAAATGAGCGTTTCTCAATTAGGAATGCATTTGATGCATATATGGTGAATACAAAAGTGCATCTCTAGAACCTGCTATAGAGTTGCATCCCCGGATCAATTTAAGGAAAAATGAGTGTGTCTCAGTTAGAAATGCATGGGGTGCACCTAGCGTTAATACGAAAGTGCATCTACGGATTATTTTCATGCAAAATTAGAGGTGTGGCTCATTTACACATGTATTTGGTGTGAAATGTGTGCGTTCGGAAATACATTTATAGATTCTGAGGGGAGTTTTTGAATTTTCTTTGGGTGCTTCTCCATCACATAGGGTGAGAGAAATCTCTTATGAAAGATACATGAGATTTTGTCCCGCTGTCCTAAAAATGTACCAGTCACCTCCATAATTTTCGTAATGATCAAAATACCATTCTCATTATTTACCCATATCAAAATTGCAGTTGGTAAAAAAAATTCACTCTAATAGAAGCAGTAGTTGTAGTAAAAATCCGATATCAATTTTACTAAAATTGTTTAAAAATTTGCAATTATATCGAATTTTTAAAAATTGGGTATGCGTTTTTACCAGATTTTTAAAAATTGGTGCATTAATACTCTATTTTTTCATAAAATGCATTTTTTGATCGAATTTTTTGAAAAATCCAGTAAACTACAAAATTCCCGAATATCTTAAAAGATGTAGGGAGTTTTTGGATTTTTTTTTAAAAAATTTGGTATACTTGATTTTTAGCCCATTGTAAGAAATCTGGTAGATCTATTTATCATGTTGTCCTTGTGCGCTCCTGAAGTGGATGGTTCCTCTACAGATTTTACTCAGTTCTTCATCACTGACGTTGTATGTTTTAGTCACATATATTTTGTTTTTATCTTTTGTAAAATTTAATAGACTTTGAATATATTTGGTAGAAACCATTCACTCATTGTATATTGTAAATGACATAAATTTCTCTTTCGGACGGACACGTCAGCATGGACACATTCTATTGAAAAACAATATGGGATTATTGTTGTTATTGTCCATTCTGATACCACAAATGGGCTTAGGGGGAGGAAAGGTAAATTTGTTATGGATTGTGAAAGAGGAGGAAACCACAAGAACAAGAATTCCTCTCAAGGCACTCTTAATATGTAAGTTAAAGCCCATTTATATTGAGATTTGTTCCAAGTGGTAGTGCTTGGCAAGTGACGGTTAGGTGGTATTCATAATCATAAACTATCTATAGATTTTGACGGTCATGATATAATAAGTCATTTAAAACATAATGAAAGACAATTTGTGAATGAAATGGAAAAAAAATACAATATGGCTCCCTGATACACAATTGCTGCTTTGAAAGATAGAGATCCAGAAAACGTGACCAATGTTACGTATGTCTATAAGGCAAAATCTACATACATGACGAGCAAGACATATCCATTGAAAGAAATATAACATCTACTGAAACTAATTTATGATGTGAAATACATGTACTAGACCAGAAATAAGGAGGAATCAAATGTTATTACTGATATATTTTGTACACATCTTGATTCAGTGAGCCTATTGAACATGTTTCATTTGGTCTTGATTTTTTATTATACATATAAAACAGACATATATTGCCTTCCTCAAAAGTGTAAATTTTCCTTTATTTGATTATCGAAAGCTGTTGATTAAATTTCATATTGTGTTGATTTTTGATTGTATATACAAAACAAAAAGGTATCAACTTCCAGTACTTGAGATTGTTGGTGTCACGTCAACGACGTTGACGTTTTTTATTGTATATGTCTATTTGGAACATGAAAGGGACCAAAACTTCACAGGGCTATAGAGAAATTGAAGGAGTTGTTATGGATTGAGAAGTTGCCATTGAAGGTTGTGGTGGCGAATCGGGAACTTGCATTGATGGATGCCATGAAAGTTGTGCTGCCATCCTTAATTCATCTATTGTGTGTGTTCCATATTTCAAAAAAATGTTAGTATGAAGTGTAAGGAGTATGTCAAATCTAAAGGTAAAAGCATGTTATGGGCTTCTGGAACAAAGTCATGTATTCAAATATGGAGTTTGAGTTTGTGGAACACTTAAAGCATTTTGAGGTAGTATGTGTTGATATTTCTTTATTTTTTCAGTGTGTGCCTCAAACATGGTTGACACCCTATAAAGAAACGTTTGTTGCTACATTCAGGGAGTAGAACAATGAACATGTACATCCTTGTGACCTTGATTTTATTACAATACTATTGATCAATTTATAACTTTTTTCTATTTTTGTTTTTTAGGGTTGAATATGCTCATTAGAGACTAAATAAGATGTTGACTACTGACTGAGGAAATTGGTGTAGAAGTTGGGATGCTGTGAACACCATGTTGAAGTTGAAATTAGGCACAATTAGAGTATCATTTCAAAAAAGTATTTCCAACATTGAACGTCGGTATAAGTTTCCATTTTACTTCAAGTTAGTGTATACAACATGTTGCAAAAGAGTTCGAAAAGGTAAAATTAGCTGCTGGTTCTTACAAAGATGCATGTGGTTCCTTTTTTAGAACAACACACGAGTTACCCTGTGCGTGTGAATTTGCAGGTCTTCAAATACAAGGAGACCCTATTCTGTTAGAATCCATTCATGTGTTTTGGAAGAAATTAAAGATTGAAGAGCATTAAGTTACTCAAGAAGATAATGAGATACAATTGAATTTAGAATAAGAGTGTAAAGAGTTTAAGAGTTATTTTAATACATTGGATATGGTTGGCCAGAGGGCAATGAAGAAAAAAGTTCGAGAACTAACACATCCATCTACACATCCACATGTCCACCACCAGTGAAGTACAACCCAAAAAGGGGAAACATGAAGAATAAAACGGGTCAAGAGAGTGATGTTCATTGTGATCCATTGCAATGGGGGTATACTGAGGCATCACAGGGAAGTCCGACGACAAAAAGATCATGTACAAAACCAACTGCAAGTGAACCGTCTAGCAAGTATTGCATACATATTTACATATCTTGGTTTCCTATTTTCTTACATGACTATATTGAAGATATTATAGATGTGAACCCTAATGGAAATTATGGTTTCCTTGTGATTGTAGCTTTACTTGGATGAGGTGAAGATTCATGGTCCTTGGTTAGGACAGAGTTAGATAATGAAGTTAATCTAAGCAACCAAATGTATTACAAGGTGTTCTATGACACAATCTCTAAACTTAGGAATTCGTTGCAAGTATCTAGCTTTGGCATTAAAGATCGTAAGAAGTGAATGATGAATCCTGATACGAGTTACCTTATTTCTTCTAGATACAGTGTGATATTGGTCTCGTTGTCTCATAACATTAACATCACTTTCTTCCCACTTGTGGTGTCTCTATCTATTTCTGTGAGTAGACATAAGCTTATTGCAGTTGGTTTTGTTAACAAAAATCATTAGATTCAGGTGAAGTTGAAACCTGATTGTCCATAACCTCCCGCCACTGACCCCTGGAGATAGAACTATAGTATAGGTGCAAGAGCATGAGAAGCAACATATGCGGAAACTAGGCAGAAGCTGAGAAGTCAACATAATTTGTTTTGTATTCATATTATAGTATACTATTCGTTATATGTATATATTTTATCGAGATGATTGTGATTGTACAAAAACTTTTGTATAAAAGATGTTAATATTGTCATATTTTTATGTTAAAAATGTCAAAAACTTAATATAAAGAGCAAAAACATATTAAAAATACCCACTGCCTATCAATTTTTTTTTTTAATTTTGGAATTTTCAGAATGTACCAGATTTTTCAATATATCCAGTATATAGTTTAGGTGACTGATTTTTTAAATTTTTTTGGTAGTATTGCTTAACATTTCCAAAAAGACCAAAGAATATTTTTCAAAAGCAATTGACCTATATCAGATTTTTTTGAAAAATTCTGGTATTTCACCATACATTTTTTTATTTCAAAAATCCAAAAAATAAATAAATTGAATTCAATGGATTTATATCGTTTTTTTCAAAAATATCCAACAAATCTTCGTAAAAGCGATAAAATGTGGTAAGCTATATCAAAAGTCTAGTAATAAACTCATAAAATATCAAAACACTAAAAATTTGTTAAAAATCGGGTATCCTAATATAAAAATCTGGTACTTCACATAACTTATTAAAAAATCATAAAAATTATGAAGGGTATAACGATAAAAGCATAGCTACAGGGGGTGCCATGTATAATTCTGAGGGTGACAAGATAAAATCTCAAAATACAAGTATATTCTTCTATCCAAGAATTTATGCATTTTTTATTTTCTTGAACATTTGACTTGTACCAAGATTTAATGACAAAACCATTCTATTTTCTCTATTGTTTTCATGTCAAATCCAACAGATGGTTTTATCATTTCATCATATTTCATAATGGGTACTAAGTTTTTGCATAACACAATGATGAGGCATCGAGGCATAAGAAATACATCATACCCTATTTTCTTTTGGGAGAAATAGACGATCTCTTGGCATATGATACGACCAACATTGATGGGTTGCCGAATGCGTGTTAATGAATGAATGCATAAGCATTAATCTTTCATTGTTGATTGTTTCATTATACACAATTGGGAGTATTGTGTGATTCAGAAACTAATATTGTGCCTTAAGCACGAGATTCAAGTTAATTTTGAGAATCGTCTATTCATTAATGTTAATGATTTTAATCCACTAAGTCCATTCTATACTAAGTGACTCCGTTAAAGTTAATAGGTCATCATCATCTACAACATCCAACAATTCGTAGTACACGTATTCGATTTTTCCAACCAAAATGCATGTTGATGATTCCCTATAAAAATAACACCTCTTTGCCCCTTACAATCACTTATTTCATCTTTTAAACTAGATTTGTAAGATTTGCATAAAACCCCTTACCAAATTGTGAGTATTAGGTCAAACCATGCTTGCAAAATCAATTACAGCTATGTTCTGATATGAATTGGAAAATCTCTTTATTCAACCCAAGTCTTCCTCGTCAACACTAAAGTGAAGCCCATTTAGTTTGAAAGGTATTAATTAAGAAAATAAAGGTAAAACATGGTGATGCATCACTATTGACGAACACTTTGTATTCTCCAGAATCATAGTCAAATAACTTAGATGCAAAGGTTGCACTCTTCCTTGTAGCCATCTTGTATCTTTTCATTGATATTTTTAGAACTTTTAGGGTTAAATGGGAATTTTTAATATTTGGGATATGAATAAAATATTGAGATTTTAGAGAAATAAGTGTTTGTGAGATAAAGAGAGAGACAATTGTAAAATTTAAGCGGTGGATGATTTGAAAATTTGAATTTGTAGAGAGATGATGAAAGATGAAAGGTTATTTGGAACATGAACGATTGTGTTTTACTAGGTAAGGTGAGTAGGTTGGTTATATTGTATGGATAATGTTGGCGAATGATCTTGGACCTTTGATGAGCTAAACACATGTAATTTTGCTGTAGTGCTAAAATTGCAATTCAAGAGTATAGTTCTCTATTCTTGTAACAGACTTTGAGTTTGCAAAATAAATCTGATAAAAAATTTGGTGTAAAGAAGATTATTGGGTTTATTCTGGTGTAAAAGCTCAATCTATTTAAGGCTGAGTCAGTATAAATTTCTGGAGTGATTTTTTTATCTCTATCCTTTATTTTTACGGTATTTTATTTTCCGATACTTAATCTTTTTTTTTTAACTTAATCGACCTTAATATCAATTATTTTACAAACAAAATTCAAAAACCAAATAAAACAATTCACCCCTCTTTTGTTTAAAGTCACTTGATCAACCCCTATGTTTACCTACTCCAAACTCTATATTTTAGGCCTCAGAAGATTTACTTTCTCTCTAAATACTAAAATATGTAGTAATAATCCATCATGTATATACCTTTATAGGGTCGGCTCAACTCGTTTAGAAGCCTAAAATAAAATTTAAAATGAGACCTTTATAATGTATTTAAAAGTAATAATTTTGTGATAGCTAAGAGTTGAACCCAAGAAGAAAAGAAAAATAGACATACATTTTATCAACTCAACTATGATAATATAAGTGACTAATGTATCATTATATATTTTTTTAACTGAATATATAAATGTTGAGATTTTTTAAAATCTAAATTTTTAAGGCCTAAAGCCCTAACCTTAAATGTTCATCAACTATTTTTCTATAATCATACACTACAAAAGAGACAACATCAGGCACAACCAAATCATTAACATAAATATTTCATATTAAAATTAAAATCCTAATTTTTATATTACTACATGGATCTACACACAAGTACACATATCAAAACAATACAAATAGATTGATGTCTTATATGTTTTGTGACTGCGACCCATAGATTGGGGATGAACATATTGATTGGCTGATATTTAATGATCTGCTTGTAGTTATACATCGTAATCCTAGGTACCAAAAATAACGTTAAACTTAAAACCAGTTTAAGCAATTCAGATTGCATCTATGGAAGGAAAAACCACATAATGTGTGAGATTTGTAAAAGCAAAAGTTACCTATTTATAGGAAATGGGAATGGCGTTTAGGATTGGAAAATCAATAATAATTCTGATGTATTGCTGGTTAACATACATATTTATAAATTAATTTGTACATTTAGAACAACTTTTTAGGTAATAGGCACTATTGAATATCGATTCACATGTATTGATATTTAATTCTTAATTTCTTATGCATTGTAAATTCTTATGTTCTCAAAATTAACATAAAATAATTAATATTTAATATAGTTAACAAAATATATAAAATAATCATTTCACTGATTAAGTAGATATTTAAAACAAAACATATTACAAATATAAATATATCATTTTATTTATTTAATCTTATTTCACTTAATGCAAATATTTTAACATAGAATAAAAAAATTAGTAGTCAAACCTTAAGAGAGTATATAATATAAAATAAATTAAAGTAATGATTTAAATGCACTTTTAATTTGAAATCCTAGTGTTTTTAATTTTTTTAAAGTGTTGATCTCTATTTTAAAAATTGAAAATTTGGTCTCCTGGCCACTTCAATTTTTTTTAGTATTTTAGTCTTACAACTCATGCATCTATGTGTTATTTATAAGATGATGTGACATTATTTAAGTGATATAATCGAAATTTTGTATTATTTATAATTAATTTTTATTTTGATAATAATATAAATTATTATATTTAAAAATAAAAAATAAATTAATGGACAATGGGTTTATAAATTATTTAATTTTTTGATAAAATATTTTTTTAATTATTAGAATTTAAAATGATTAATTAATTATAATTTATAGGTATAATAATCAATTAATAAAGGTACAATTAATAAATATTCGACACGTCAAAAATTAGAAAAATCACTTTCAACTCCAAAAGAGAATCTCTGCCAAAATTGAGCCCAGACAAGAATCTCTCACCCTACAAAATACACAAAAATCCAAAGAAACAAATAAATCAAAGTCCAATCACATTTGTTTATTATGTTTACAACAAAGAAAACATTGAATTTTCTCTCACATGCTTGTGTGGGAACCACCGCAAATTTAACTTATTTAAACATACACATAAATTAAAAGGAAGAAATAAAATATATTTATTATTATTATTATAAATATTATTATTATTATTAAGTAATGTATATTTGCTTATGTTAAAAAAAAAATTTATAAAAAAACTAAAATATATTAACCACAAAATAACCCTTCAAGCAAAAGAAGTACTAGAAGAGTTGTCCAAAAATAGAACCACACACTTCACATAATGACAACTGAAAACTCAACTTAGCCACTAGTGCCTAGGATGCACTGAAACGGATTAATCCTCCAAACCTAATACTCAACTCTAAAAGAAGACATGTGAGCCTTTAGCCACCAGAAGGCATGGATTTTAACCTTCTCACACATATTCATCAAAGAAAGGCTCTTATTCTAAAAAACGGGTTGGTTCCTCGTTTTCCAAATGAACCAAACAGTTGCTACCCAAATAATATGTAACACCTGGATGCATTCTTTTCTCCAACCACCCAACGACACAAATTGGTCATAATGATCCTTACAATTTCCTTGAAAAACCGACTCAATCTCCAACCACCCAGACAAAAACAACCAAAGATTACTATAAATTCACACCGGAAAAACATATGATCCCGAGACTCGTTTAAGCCACATAAAGATGGACAATTTTTCTCCATTGCGCTAATAATATGTCTTCGCATCAAACTGTCTTTCGTCGGAAATCTATTATAAAATAACCGCCAAACAAAGAGATTAACCTTCAAAGGCACCGCTTTCATCCACCAAAACTGATGGTAACAAACCAAATGATCATCCAAGCTCTTTGTCAATAAATGATATGCTCACATTATAACAATTTGAATCATGAAGTCTCCACACCCACGAATCAGCCACAAACCTGTAAAACCACATAACTCAAAAGCAAAATGCACTCCCTCACCATCTCTTCCTCCTACACAAATAACCTCCTATGCCATCTCCAAGCGACTCCATCCACCCCCACCCTAAGGAATTCATATGTGCAACTGACACATCCTTATCCACAATTAACTTGAAAATCATACTAAAATGATTCACCAATGTCCCTTCTTCCAACCAAGGATCCTTCTAGAACAACGACTCTACCCCATTACCCACAACACGCTCAATATTATTGAGCAACCACCCTCCATCGACCACGTCAACTCCTAGTCTAATCCTATTCACTCTCTTCCACCACACATACCCTCCACCACTCTCATACCTCAATTTCCCTCCTTCCTCTCCATAACGCTGAGCTAACCCATTATACCAAAGGCTTCCCCTCTCCCTCAACATCCTTCAACACCATTTCCCCAATAAAGCCACATTAAACTCTCTTAACCTTCTCACTCCTAGACCTCTATTCTCCTTACTCAAAAAAATATAATCTCAATCAATCCACACCATTTTCCTCCTATCCTCCCTACCTCCCCAAAAGAAAGCATTAAACAAAGATTCATGAGTAGAAATGATACATGTGGGAGCCTTGAAGAAGGAAAGGAAATAAACCAGAATAGAGGACATAACAGGCTTTATCAAAATCAAACGACCACCTAACAAAAAATTTCGCCTTTTCCACCCAGATAACCTCTTTTTAATAGATCCCACCACTGGGTTCCAAAAACTCAGTTTCCGCGAATCTCCCCCAATGGGAAGCCCCAAATAAACAAACGACAGATTTCCCATCTTACAATTTAACACTAAAGATGCCTATTTTAACCAAGAATTAGAAATATTAACTCCCACCAACATACTCTTATGAAAGTTCACTTTTAACCTCGAAATGGATTCAAACAACAACAAAACCGCTTTTAGAGCTCTAACATTCGACCAACTCTTAGACCCCATCAAAAGAGTGTCATATGCAAATTGAAGATGCGTAAAAGGGTCTCCTTCACCATTGCCCATTTTAAACCCAAAATACAACCTTTGCCGAGCCAAAGATTTCAGAAGAACATCTAAACCTTTGACCGCAAGCAGAAAAAGAAAAGGGTGGTAAAGGGTCACCCTATCGTAAGCCTCTCTCCAACATAAACTCATATTTGGGCTTCCATTAACTAAAATAGATGTCGTAGCTGTCGAGACACATTCATGGATCCAATTCACCCACACCGCAGGAAACTGCATTCTAGCCATTACCCTTGACAGATAATTCCAATCAACTAAATCATAAGCTTTCTCGAAATCCACTTTGAATAACAAGAGTTCCTTCTTGTTTTTCCTAGCATCATCAACCACCTCGTGGGTTATAAGAATGCCATCTAAAATTTGTCAGCCACTTATAATAGTAGATTGAGCCTAAAATATCAGCCCTCCAATAACCTTTTGTAATCTATTAGCCAACACCTTTGCCAACACTTTATATAAACAACCCACTAGAGATATAGGACGTAAATCCGCAACCCGTTGAGGACTAGCTATCTTCGGTATCAAAATAATAAACGTACTATTAATACCTTTAGTGAACTTTCCATTGCGATGAAACTCCACTATATATCTCAACAAATCATCCTTCAGAATGTCCCAAAAATCTTTTATAAACCCAAAACTTACACCATCTGAACCAAGACTCTTATAACTATCACAATCCCAAACCTCCGCTTTCACTTCCTCCCCAGAAAGAGACCTCGAAGAAACAGGTATGAGCTCATATCTCCCTCTTAATGGGGCACTATTTCTCCCACTTTTAGTGGTGATCAACCTATGTAAATTTAAAATTGTCCTTCACTGATTCAAAAATATATTTTTAAACGCATTCATATATATCAAATTTAAGTGTAAGTGATTCACACTCTCGTCTTGTTAAAAATGAGTTCGGAGATGCATCTCCGTAATAATCATATATGCACCAAAACCATTCGTAAGTGAGTCAGACCGTCATTTGCCATAATTTTGTCTGGAGATGCTCCTCTGTAAAAGTTACCAAAGTATACTTTTGTAGTCATCCTTTAGGTAGTAAAATTTAATACTTTTTAAGAAATACATTGATGTGATAAGTCATTTGCAATAACTATCCGATCATAATAAATTTGTTATCAATTAAATCATACACTGATGTACTAAGATTACAATGACATATATTAGAATTAATGCTGAAATCACAATACTATTTAAATGACAAATTATAAAACTACAATATTATCCATAATCCATAATACAAATACTATCAAGTACTACAGTGTATATCAGTCCCCCATGTTCCTTCTATGCCTCTTATACTGCAATAATGTTTGTGCCTCAGATAGTATGACATCTATAGTGGCCTTCCATAAGTGCCTTTCAAAATATCTTTTCTCTCTACGCACTCGCACAATATCCATAATATAATAACATGCAGGTAAAATATCAACGACATGCTCTGCCCTATCCCGCTTCTCCTCTAATATCTCCTAATGAACTGGTCTGGGCGGATCTTCGTGAGCATTTGGTGTCATGTATGGATGTGACACTCTGAAATACCATTGATATAGTCGAATGCACTACTCCATTAGTGAGTAGCTACCACACTTCATATTTCATCTGGTACCGGATGATTATATAAATAATCATACATCACACCTACATCTCCACGAAGCATAGTGGGAGGAGCAGACACTGGGGGGTCTCTTAGAACAACCTGTAGATATCCGAATCGGGTATGACTTGCTCAGGAATATGTGGATACATCAGTAATGACCCACAATCCAACCATTAAGAGTAGAAGGCTATGTCATCCAAGGGACACGTTTGACGGTGATCTTTGTACGATTGGAAGCGTATATCATCTGCTATAATGCAGTCAAGGAACACTCTAAAGGGATCTTCGATTGATTCCCTCTACGTAAGACGAATGCACAAGCACATTTTTGATCCTCGGTGTAGTCATCAAGATATGACTAGTCGAAGATGCATGTAAAGTGTTGGCAGATCCATGCCTGAAAATGGTACATATGAATTATTAGTAATGACATAACATCAGTGTTATGAAATTAGTACACTAATAATAAAAGGTGAAAATATGTTACCATAGACAATATTTAACTAGTTGTCATCTGTTAGGTCTTTCAAAGACAACCTTCAACTACTTCGGTTATAGGTAAATCAAATAAGTGGCCCCCACTTGTACTCATGAATCCACTTGAAGTCAATAAAGTATCTGAGGCAAAATAGATTGGCGTAATAAGCACTCTTGTCCACAAATATGGACGTGTCAATCAAGTACAAGAAGTATGTTCCCAATGCATATGCTCTATGATGCACTACATATGCATCATCACCATCGACCTCCATTGCCACAACCAGTTGGTGTACATACAACTTCTCCAGGAATCCAAATCTAGCATGATACCTTCTAGTGTCTTACATCTCCTTTAGGGGCATCCTCTAGATCAAATTTCCAATAGTTCACCATCATCTTCTATGCATTAGGCCTGGTCATCTTATAGTGGTCTAATAGTCTTTCCTTAATTAGAAGATGTAGCAGGGATGACACATCATTCAATGTAATAGACATCTCACCATGTGAAAGATGAAAAAAAAAACGTCTTAGAGTGACATATTTTAACGAACGCTGATAGCATTCCATAGTTAAAAGTAGTATAACCGGTCATCTGTAAATCTTATAGTCTAGATAGCTGAATGGCATCATTAAGCCACTCCTCCTCGAGCTGTTTCAACGTCACCATATTTCTACCATGGTTGATGCATTTTAAAGCATCACGATAGTGCAAAAAATACATCATCGTGAATTTTTTTGAATATTATAACACATGAGTTTAGAAGAATAAATATAGATAAATTTTACCTCTTTGTCCCACACATACCTAATAGCATAGCTCACATATAGAGGCATCAGTGAAGTGTTATATGGGCCTCATCTAAATTTCTTAGGAACGACAACATCAATAACAGGTGCATCAACCAGGACTGATAGGGCTTCTAGGGCAGTAGTAAATGGCTCCTACCTCTAGGAAGACGAAACAAGAGGCACCTGAACCCTAGAAGATGACACTTCCATATCAAATTTACTAGCATCAACCAGTGGTCGTGAAGGTTGAACTCTTTTTCTATAAATATATGCATTTTGGGAAACTCTACCGTGTCTCATTTGATATTGGTTATCGACCATTTTACCTATAATTAAACCAGACAAACTAGACAAAGTAGAAAAAATCAAACCTAGATAAGAAACATTCAAAATCAAACCAAGGAATGCAATGTGACATAATACGAGAATTCACTTTTGTATTCTAGGAAAATCAAATTTTGAACAAATACAAAAGTGCACTTCTGTAGTTTCCTACAATTCAGAAAATAAAAAATAGCAGTAACGCTGTTTACGAAAAATGGGACAAAATGCAATGCTAAGTAAATTACCTAACCTTGAGTGTAACGAACTACATTTGAATGTGAATTAGACAACCTAATGCTCTTATTTCTTGATGCATATAGAGAAAAAAGAACTTGGATTGAAAAACTTACCAAACATGTAGTTGAAGTTGAATCACTTGGATTAAATGGTTGTTGAGAAACACTTGGATTGAATGTAGAATTAAAACCACTTGGATTGAATGGAGTAGAAAATTCACTTGAATATAGAAGCTTGAGAAGTGATTTAGAGTGTTTTTGCTGGAAATGAGAAAGAGGGATAGTCTGACGAATATTTGATTAAAATCCTATTCAGAGGTATATTTCTGTAAGTTGTTATGGAGATGCATTTTGCGTACTAGTTTTTGGAAAAATGAGGGTGCGATTCACTTAAGAATGGATAGGGTGTAGACTAGGGTACGTACAAAAAATGCATTTATGAATTATGAGGATATTTTAGTTTTTTCACAAAGGCGTGTGAGAGCCACTAAGGGTGGGAAAAGTAATGCCAAAAAATGTGAATAAGCATACCAGATTTAAGAAATTTGGCACATAAGGCATGGTCCATCTACGTCCGAAAAAAATAGAATAAGCAAGACAAGTTTTAAGTTAAAATAAACTCTTGAACAAACCGCTCAACCATCAAGTTCCATCCATGAAACGTGAAATTGCAATTTAGAAATAAATGACTCAAAGTCTTCAAATTTCTACTACAAAATACATACTATAAATTTAGATGGATCACAATTCTTCCAATAAAGAGATAATGCCCTCTATATCACCTACAAGCAAGGACATGCCTAGCTTAAGCATTGTGTGGGCTAGAGCCCTCACTAAGATTTTGGGATAAATAAGTTTAATATTAGGGAATTGCTCTTATCACCCTCAGACTCGTTCCCACACCCTCGTGAAAAACCAAAACTATCTCTATAATAGGAAAAATTCATTTCCGGACTCACCCCATTCACACATAATTTATTTGTTTTTTAGCAAGATCCTAATATTATATCATATATTACTACAGTAATGCATCTTTACAAAGATGGACTTTCACACATATTTTTTTATCAAATACGTGTCTGGCTCTTCTCCTTCCTCATTTCACTTTTACCCTCTCAAACTCTCAAATCCCCTCAAACTCTCTCAAACACTCTTAAACTCTCAAACTCTCTCAACTCACTTCCAAGTTTCTACTCACAACATCCAATCAATCAAAGAGCTCAACATCAAACTCACATTTGGTAAATTTTTTATTTCTCTATACATTTTTGGATTTATCTATACATTTTTAGAAATTGAGCATTAGGTTCTGTAATAGGTAGTTTAGATAGATTTATTAACTAAGAATGTATTTGATATGTAGTTTAGATGAGTAATGCGTTTTGAGCATGTTAGATTTCTATACATTTAGGCCATTTTTGTGTTTTGATGAGTTGCATGTTAATAAAAAAATGCACTTATGTATTTGATTAAAATTTGATTTTCCAGAAATGCATTTCCGTATTTAGTCTGTATGCATTATTTGTCCTTATTTTCACTGTGTTTGATCTAGATAATGATTGTGTCATTTAATTATATGCTGTTAGAACAAGATTTGTTCTGATCAATATTCTTAGTTTTGATGATAACAATGTATATGAATTTTGTATGAGATAATGTGGTACTCTAATTCTATGCAATTTCCATTTCAGGAATTATATAAAGAGTATGCACAAAATCAGCGCAAGAAGCACTGACTCAGAAGGTTCAGCATGCAACATCAGAACATGGTCTGGCAAGACATCAGAAGATGGTCAAGCAGAATCAGAACATGGTCTATGGAAGCATCAGAAGGACTTGAGATCAGAAGCAGAAGCATTGAAGTTCTCATGGTATCACGCTAAGAAGCACTTCAAGGTCAGAAGACAAGAAGATGCTCTGCACCAAGCTGTTTGACTCTGATGATATTCAAACGTTGTTTACACAAACATCAAATCAGAAGCAAGTACTAGCTGGCAGGCTACGCAGGCTGACAAAAGGAACGTTAGTAGCTATTAAAGGCAACGTCAGTAGACACAGCGAAAGCAAGGCTCGAGGTAGTTGACAAAAGAGTGAAACATTAAATGCAATGCTGTACGGATCACGCAAAGCATTAAATGCTCCCAACGGTCATCTTCTCAAACGCCTATAAATTGAAGTTCTGATGAGAAGCAAGGTTACGAACTTTGAATACAACACTTGCGCAAATATACAGAAACGCTGTCAAATTCAAAAAGCTCTCAAACTTCATCTTCAACCTCACTACATTGCTGTTGTAATATATTAGTGAGATTAAGCTTAAACTTAAGAGAAAATCACAGTTGTGATAATAGCTTTATAAGAAGCATTGTAAATCTTAAACGAATTTGTTTACATTAAGTTGTAAGAACTAGAGTGATCAGGTTGTTGATCAGTATACTCTAGAAAGTCTTAGAGGATATCTAAGCAGTTTGTTCCTAGAGTGATCAGGTTGTGATCAGTATACTCTAGAAGACTTAGAAGTTGTCTAAGTGGAAAACCATTGTAATCTTGTGTGATTAGTGGATTAAATCCTCAGGTGAGGTAAATCACTCCATGGGGTGGACTGGAGTAGTTTAGTTAACAACGAACCAGGATAAAAATCATTGTGCAAATAGTTTTTATCTTACAAGTTTTAAAGCTACACTTATTCAAACCCCCTTTCTAAGTGTTTTTCTATCCTTCATATGCATTATGGCTGATAACCAAGAATGATTGAGGCATTACAGAGTTTCACAATATGTATCAATTCCAAGGGAAAGAGCCTGACCCTCGTAAGCACTGGTCGATTTTATTTCATTTGATGCGGAGGCGTCAACTTATGGGGCTCATCCATCTTCGCCTTTATCTTTATGGAGGACACAAGTGTCACCTCCTGATTCTTAGGAAGCCTAGGCACCCTGTACACCTCTAGCACCCAAGGGGATTAGAGGAGGCTCATACGACTTATCGTTTCTGTCTTTATATTCGGACCATGCTGCCAGACATGTGTGAGAGGGACAGGTAAAGTTCATTTGTATTTATTCTTTGAAACACATGTGTTATAATATTTAATATTTCCAACGATGATTTTTTCTGGAGGATCTTGATGCTTTAAAATGCATCAACCATGGTCTGAACATTGTGAGTCTACTATAGCCTGCTGACCAATGGTTTCAAGATGTGATGCATCTATTTGGGCTACGAGACTTATGTAGGACTGGGTATTCTAAAATTAACCATGGTATTCTATGCATGTTCGTTGAGAGGTGATGTTCAGAAACATCATCTTTTCATATTACACATGGTGACATATCCATCACACTGAATGATATCTCATGTCTGCTGCATCTTCCGATCAGAGGAAGACTGTTAGACCAAAATAATATTATCAAAGATGAGGTAATGGGTTAATGGTGACATATCCCTGAAGAAGATAGAGGACATATGAGGGTGTCATGCTAGGTTTTGATTCATGGATAGGTTGTATGCACAGTAGTTGATAACAACAAAAGAGGTCGCTGGTGATAATGAGCAGGTTATGCAACATACATCATACGCATCAAGAGCATACCTGTCTACTTGGTTGACGCGTCCATTTTTGTGGACAAAAGTGCGTATTTCATGGATGTGGTTTACCTCAAATACTTTGCTTACTTGGAGAAGATTCATGAATACAACTGGGGGCCACTTGTTTGGTCTACATGTACTCTAATTTTGTCGAAGGTTGTATGTGGAAGATCAAACAGATGGTAGCTAGTAGCACGGTGTTGACAATAATATATGTGTATCATTTATTATTTCATAACATTTGTGCTACGCCATTACTAATAATTCATATGCACCATTTTTTGGCATGGATTCTCCAACACTTCCCACATATATCTGATTGTTCATATGTTGGTACCTACATTGAGGATATACCCTGTTCTTGTGCATTCACCCTGCTCAGAGAGAATCAAGCGACGAAGCCTTTCAAAGTGTATCTTGACTGCATGGTAGCATATGATATACACTTTCGGACATACGTAGATCACCGCATATGTGTCTCTTGGATGACGTAACCTTCTACTCTAGATGGTTGGTTTATGGATCACGTCTGATGTATTCACATATACTTGAGCGCGTCATGCGCTAATTCAGGTATATGTAGTTTGTTCCCAAAGACCCTCCCATTATGCTCCTCCTCCTACTATGATCCGCAGAGATGTAAATGACATGTATGATGATTACCTTAATCATCTGGTACCTGATGAGCAAGAGGTACCCGAGCTCACAGCGACTAGAGCTGTGTATATAGTACTACGTCCAGTGGTATTTTAGAGTGTCACATCCTTATATGACACTGGATTCTCTGAGAGATTCATCTAGGCCAAATCACCAAGAGATACTAGGGGAGGAGCAGACCAGGGCAAAACATGATGTTGATGTGTTGTTTAGATGTCGACGTATCATGGATCTTGCACAAACGGGTATAGACATGAGAGTCTTTCTGGAAGGCTCTGATGGAAGAGACATTGTGGATGCCATCATTACTGAGGCACGAACGACACTACACTACAAGGGGCAACGCAAAAACAGAGGGTCCTACATATGCAGTAGTATATTTGTATTAAAAACAGTATTATTGTTTGTAATTTAGTTTGACTTTATCATGGATTCTATTTTTATTCATATATAAATGACATTTTCATATCATTAGATAAGTGTATGATTTAACTTATATAAAATTTATTATGATAATATAGGTATAATACATGGTCTATTACATCAGTGTATCTTTAAAACAAAGTATAAAATTACTGCTAGGGTGATTATGGAAGCGCATCTCCATATTCCGTCTATACTCTATAGTGAATACAAAGTTGCATGTCCAAATCAATTCATCTCAAAATAAGTGTGTCTCAATTAGGAATACATGATGTGCGTATAGGATAAATATGGAAGTGTATTTCCTTTCCCAACTAAATTTTAAGAAAAAAAGGGAGTAAGTCTCACTTAAAAACGTATTTTAGTGTAAAATGATACGTCTGAAAATACACTTTCAAATTCTCAAAAGTATTTTTAAATTTCCATCTCCGCCACTTAGAGTAAGAGAAATAATCCCCTAATATTATATACCTAAATACTACACATTGAGATGATTTTACTAATGGCCTAAGTTGTCCCCACATATAAATTTAGTAAACGGTCCCTTTAGTTAAGGAATGTCTAATGTATCAAACTGATATCTATTTATGTTGTCAATTTAATCATCAATTATGTTTTTAATCATTTTAGGTGCGTAACATTATTGACAAAGGAGTCATTCTTGACATATTCTTACAATTTCAATACATTTAACTATTTAAGTAACCATAGTGATAGCGTCAAATGCATTTAAGAATAAAAAAGACAGGATAAAAAAACAACTTATGTTGGAAATTCTTTCATTTTTCGTGATTTCTTTTTTCTTTTTTTCAGAAATCAAGTTAACTAATATCATTTTCGTGATTGTTTATTTATTTATAAACAATCTTATTTTTATTAATATTGTTAATGAAAATAAAAATAGAAATAAAAGATCAACCAATGTCATGGGATGCTAAGTTGAAGAATCATGAATCCAAGAGTTTGGAGATGGGCATATTGGTTGAGTGGTTGGTGCAAGTAGTAATACATCGTAATCCTAGGTAACAAAAATAACCTTAAACTTAAAACTTGTCTGAGCAAGTTCAGATTACACAAATGGAAGGAGAATAATAGTACCACATAATGTGTGAGATTTGAAAAAACAAAAGTTACCTAGTTAGACGAAAACGACATGGCGTTTAGGATTGGTAAAAAGAATAACAATTATGATGCATTCTTATGCATTATTGCTTCACATGCAATTCCATAAAGTGTGGGATCTTTAACATGTACTATCAAATTTCACCAAAATGTATTTATTCACATGAATCACATGCATTTTTAGGCATATGTTTGGACTATTCAAAATTAATTGTTCTAAACCAAGCAATTGGACTCGAATGGTAAATGAGCTATTGCTAAGGACGAAATTCGGGAAATACCGGGTTCGATTTCTGGTGGGAACAATACTTGACCAGTGCAATGACCTCTCGGCATGAACTTTGAATTATAGAATCCTTTTCCCCTAGGAACCAATGTGCATAAAGCACAAAAATATGATCGGAAGAGGACCGAAACCACTAGATATTAACAGACTGGATATTGATGATAAAAACTTGTGCAAAATTGATTTAAACATATTTAATTATTCGAGTATAATTGATTATACTTTTGAAAATTGATTTTAAGTAAATTTAAATTTTGTAGTTTTTGAATCTAAATGAGATTTTTATAGTGAAATTTGATGTTCTAACATTTGCATAAATTTATTCAAATATAAAATCACTTTACTTTCAAATCATAATCAATTTTATAAAATTAGTTTACCCTAAATCAGTTTTCTTCACCTTAAACTAATTTAAATTAGTTTGTATATAGGTACTATTGAATTTGGATTCACAAGCATTGATATTTAATTCTTATGCATTGTAAATTCTTATATTATCAAATTAATGTAAAATAATTAATATTTAATGTAGTCAACAAAATATATAAATAACCATTTCACTTATTAAGTATATATTAAAAAAAAATACTATCAATATAAAATTTATCATTTTATTTAAACACCTGAGTCGAAAAATTAGCAGTCAATCTTTAAATAATTTAAAATATTAAAATATTTTGAAGGGTTTTATTTTTCTTTAATTATTTATTAAGTCAAGAAACAAAAAAGAATAATTTGAATCAAATTTATAGTATTTATATTCTCAAAATTATAATTATAATAATCAATTACTAATAAATAGGTTCTATTAATAAAGTTTCGACACATCAGAAATTAGAAAAACTATTTTCAACTCCAAAATTGAATCTCTACCAAAATAGAGCCCACACAAGATTCTTCCACCCTACAAATTATACAAAACCACATGGTGTGGGAACCACCACCATTTTAATTTATTTAAACATACACATAAATTAAAAGGTAAAAATAAAAAATATTTATTAGTATTATTATTATTAAAACAATTAGGTGATACATATTTGTTTATACGCTTAAATAGTTTAAATTTATAATAATTATGACCATACATTAAAATTTAATTTGCACATACAGATAATTAAAGACAGATTCAGAAGAAACAAGTCGGTTTCACATCCCTCTCCCATATATATTAATATTATATTAAATTTATATTATAATAATAATAAGGGTCATCTTAACGAGTGCTCCAAGGGCACTGGTTAAACATTCTAAATTAAGAAAATATTTTAATTCAATGCATTGAATACACCTGATCTTCTTTAAAAAAGTTAATTATTTATATTTTCAATGCATTTATACATATATTTTAGGTAAAACATATTTTTTTATATTATTAAGCAATGCTCAACTTACCTTTTTAATCTCTTAACCAATACCCCTGAGACACTTGTTAGCATTACCCTAATAATAATAATAATAATATTAATTATTATTAATATTAATGTTAATATTTTTTTAATGTAATATCAATCTAAAACAATTTTAAAATAATACTCCATTAATTCTCATCGTTTAAATATGTTATAATATTATTTTAAAAAACATATATACAAATATATAAATAGTGTAAAATGATTAAATATAAATGTAATATTATTTTTTATTTTTCTAAAAATATTATTAAAATTTATAAATATCTATAACGTATTTACAAATAAATGTTGCCGTAAAAATTAAACTTCAATACAATTTTCATTCATTTAATTCAATTAATATATCCATTTCAATTATATGAATTGATTTTTTTATATTGTTTATTTTTGTTGACGATATTATCTAATTAAATTATTTAAAAAAATAATTTTTTAAATAGTTTTATAAAATATAAAAAAATATATTATATGGTCCATGGATAGAAATTTACATCTACTTATTATAATTAATGCACATAATTAAACGATTATTAAGATAATAATAATAATAATACAAATATTCGTGGTTCATAGGTTTTTTTTATTGGTGTTGTTTGACAAAAAAGATTGCTTCTTTGCCAGCTTTCTACTTTTTCTTTGACTTGTTCATTCATTCACAATATTATAAAGACCATATCTGTCGGTATCTCTTTCTGCCATACTCTCCCAATACTTCTTGCATTGACTCTCTCTATCTCTTACTAGGTCTCTTCTCAAATCTCAAATCTACTATTTTATTTATTTATTAATCATTACTTAATTATGAGTTTTTTTAATAATTATTTTATGATGATGCCATTCTAATGCATATTTTTAATGTATTCTTCATTGCAGTTGTTTGTTTTTTCTCTCCAAGACTTCAACTTTCATATCTCTGATTTGCTTCAAAGGTGAGCTTTTTTTCCTTCACTTAATCTCACATAAAAATTTAAACTTTTTGTATTTTTCTTCAAAAGGGTTCTTTTTAAACCTTTTGAATATAAATTCTATCAATTTTTTGATGTAAAAATTTGAGCTTTACTAAGGAAAATCATAAGATAATCAATTATGATGATATTTTCTCAATTGGGTTATCAAGATTTTCTGATTTTACTTTGTTTATGTTGTTGCATGTAAAATCATAACAAATCAATTTCCCTTGTTTTTATTCCACATGCAGAAAGTGATTGATGGCTTTGAAAACCTTTGAATTGTTGAAAGGATGTGAAACTCATGAAGAGATAATGAAAGTTCTTGCAGCTGTGGCTGTGGATTTAGGGGATGTAATTGATGATGTGAGTGTTGTGGAGGTCAATCCCTTAAAGGGTGCAATGACAAATGAGGTTTTTGAGGTCAATTGGCCGACGAAAAGTGACGGTCATCTTCGAAGGGTTTTGGTTCGATTATACGGTGAAGGTGTCGAGGTTTTCTTCGATAGGGATGATGAAATTCAAACCTTTGAGTGTATGTCGAAGAATGGACAAGGTCCGCGCCTTCTTAGCCGATTCACTACCGGTCGGGTTGAAGAGTTCATTCATGCCCGGGTATGTCATTAGCATCATTTTAAATCTTGTTAAAAGAGATGTTAACATTTAGATTTATCGATCTACTCGAATGAGATTACCTTTGATTAGAGGGTATATGTTGCAGTAAAACAAAAAGCTTGTGTTCTTATGATAATCTATTAGTTCTAATAGCAAAGGGGTATTCGAATCTAGTACCTCTGGTTAAGAGGGAAGAGATCTCTTACCATCTGATCATGATCATGAATTCCTGCAATGATTACTTTGGAATGGTTTTTGTAATTTATAAGTCACTCAAATCTTTCTTTTCCCTTTTGCTTTATCATTTTAGTCCAAAAAGCTTTTCTTTGGTTCTTCCATATACTTAATAATATTCTATCTCTTTAACTTTGGAGGAATGGAAGATTAGCATTTTCTTTTAGTGACACTTTACATTATTTTAAGAAGCATCTTTGAGATATTAAATTGAATGGATGATATTTGTTAGAAATAAAAGTCATCAAGAAAAATAATTTAAAAAAAGTGCTTAGTTTTGAAGGGCATCTTGGAAATATTTAAGCATAGATGTATATGTAGCATAGCTTGGTATGACATCATAGAGGTTGATATTTCATATAAATTATTAGAAAGAGACAAAAAAAATAGGTCCTACAAATATTATAATTTATTTTTTGTCTCTATATCAAAGCATGATAGTTGTAACTTGTAAGTGACATGAGAAAATCCAAGTTCATGTTCCTTTTCATAAAGTCAAACTTGTGGAAAATTGAAGATTATGAATTTTGACAAACCGATGAGTGCTATGAAGCGCTGACGCAGACACAAACACTGGACATTGAACATGACACGAATACGCCGACACTAATAATAATTTGAGAAAATAGAATAATTGAATGTAATTACATGTGTCAGTGTCGTGTTTGTGTCAGACACCAGACATGTTATCAATCTGAAATTCGGTGCCACATAAGATGACCATGTATATAACATGTTCTTTTTCTTCCTGTTTTTGGATATTTAGACACTTTCAGCTGCCGACCTCCGCGACCCTGAAATATCTGCGTTGATAGCATCTAAGATGAAGGAGTTTCACAATCTTCATATGCCTGGTGCAAAAAAGGCTCAGATTTGGCAGAGAATGAGGTATTAGTAATAAAGATCATGCTAATCTTCAACAAAAAAAATTCTTTACTGTACAGAATTATTTATGCTTTTTATATTTTACTAGGAAATGGCTTAATCATGCTAAAAGTTTATGCTCCCAAAAGGATATCAAATTGTTTGGCTTGGACAATCTAGATGCTGAGTTAAGTTCGCTGAGGGATTTGTTATCAGATGGATATCAAGAGATTGGTTTTTGTCACAATGATCTGCAATACGGTAACATCATGATGGATGAAGAAACTAGATCAATTACTTTAATTGTAAGTTATCTCGCTTAATTGTGCGGTCATACCATTAGTAATGTAACAAATTCGATCAGAACTTCACAACTTCACAGTTAAGCGTTCTTGGACAAGAATAGTACTAACTAAGAATTTAGGGTTAGCAGAAAGTCCTTGTGTCGTGTTGCACTTACACGTCTTCAACCATTTTCCTTCTGCTTACGATTTTTCATCCGTCATATCATTTTTATAAACTTACTTTTCTTCCTGTAATGATATAGGACTATGAGTACTCGAGTTACAATCCTGTTGCATATGACTTTGCAAATCATTTCTGTGAAATGGCGGCAGATTACCATACTGACACCCCTCATGTTCTTGACTATACTAAATATCCTGGTAAAGGAATTGCTGATACATTTTACAGGCTCTAAAAAATTTTTGTATTAGAATTTGAAATCTCTAAATATTTCTGAGACATCAATTCGTTTATGGTGCACCAGATCTCGAGGAACGTCGAAGATTTATTTATACATACCTTAGTTCTGACGGTTAGTCCATTTCATAACAAATTTACTTTGATAGAATAGAACATTTGATTTCTACATTCTCAAACGACTAAACCTTTTGTTTTTGTATATTTTGGTTAATTTTATGTGATATTGAACTTTGTATCAACGACACCTCTGAAAAAAGGCTGTCGGTGTCCGACACCGACACAACAATGACACTTGTGATTATTGTCAATTTATTCATTTGTTTTTTCAAATTATTACTGGTATCAACGTGTCGGTGCTTCATATCGGAGACGGTTGTAAAATGGACATTAATGTCACTAAAAATAATATATAAGCTGATTATTTTTAGTTGCTTATACTAAACTCGTTGACAGGGGAAAAACCAAGTGAAGATGAAGTGGAGCAGTTAGTGAATGTTGTAGAGAAGTACACTCTTGCAAACCATCTATTTTGGGGCTTATGGGGACTTATTTCAGTAAGTGATTTTTCTTAATTTTTATGGTTGCTCTAAAATTATAAAAGCATGGGTTCCATCACAAACTCCAGACACAATAGGAACACGGACACATCTATAACTATAAAGCATGGATACCAACACAGACACCGGACACAAACATGACACAAACACGTCATAAAGCACAAACATGACACAAACAGGACACAGACACATCATAAAGCATGGACTTCAACACAGACACGACACAGACACATCTAAAACTAAAACTATAAAGCATGGACTCCAACGCAGACACTGGACACAATAGGGACACAATCACCAGATACAATAGGGACACAAACACATCTAAAACTATAAAGCATGGACTCCAACACAGACACCCGGCACAACATAGACACCTGACACAACACAGACACATTAGTACTTTTAATATAAAAACATACAATGCGAACACCTTACTTCTGTCTGACAAAGCCAAAATATTGTGTTGTTTTGTGTGTTGCAGAGTTATGTGAATACAATTGATTTTGATTACAAGGAGTACTCAAGGCAAAGGTTTCAGCAGTACTGGTTAAAGAAAGCTATTTTGTTGACATGATTGATTCTTATGTGTTGTTTATTAGCTTAGTCTATTAAATGATATCAATAGGCATGATATGATATGTAGTTAATATGTACATAATATATATAACTTAAAATGTGTGATGAATTTTTTTTACTATCTTTACTAAAATCAATAATATTTGTAAGGGATATGTTCCTGCCGGTTTGTTTTTTTTTTAAATTTTTTAAAGTGTCATAGTGAAATGTAAAAACTCTTTTATATGTATTGTTTGAATTATGCAAATCCTATATAGAGGGAGTTTGATAATATTGCATGTAAAATGACTCTTTCATAGTGCCTTTCTGAAACTGTTATGTAACTGTGTCATCTTTTTTAATAGCAACAATGAGTGCCTCTCTCAATCGCTGAATTTTCTCAGAGTGGGTTAATCAAGCACATACTCGGCAAATATTTAGAGTAGTGAAATATCTGTAAGGGTGTAAAACAACTAATAAGAAATTAATAAATGACATGTAAATCTATTTCCTGAAATAGACAGTTGCATTCAGACATATGTCTCGTCTTCCATTTACTATCTTCAACTAATTTGGAGTACATGTAAATCAAACAAGTTGCCTCAATTGAATTCTTGAATTCACTCAAAGTTCGTGAAGTGTTTAACGTAGACAACTTCGACACTTGTCACACTTTTGTCCACCAATATGCATGTGCCAACCAAAATTGGGAAGTATGTCTTCAATTCACATTGTATTTGATATATAACTTATGCATCATCACTTGCGTCATTTAAAGTTTCATTCAAGTTGTCAATATATTTTTCCTTTAGGAAAAAAAAATCCGGCATGACATTCTATAGATCTTCCATCTCTTTTTAGTTCTCACCCAGATCAACTTTTAACTATCACCATTAGGTCGAGTGACTCATAGTTCTCACCCAGATCAACTTTTAACTATCACCATTAGGTCGAGTGACTCAGATATATGAATAATAGAGTAATCCAACAATCTTCTTATGATCGAAAGATGGAGAAGACACGATACGTCCTTAAGGACGGTACTCATCTCACAAATGAGAAAATGAAATGATGATGTCCTTGCTTGTCTCAACAAATGCAGACAAAAAACCATTGTCAATATAACCATATCATGTCCTACAAAAGTGTTTCATTCGAGATAACTCTCATACTTCTTGAAATCAAAGTTCATCTAGCTAGGGCAACTTTGTTATCTTCCTAGCATGGTTTATACAATTCAATATTCATGGTACTGCAAAAATAAGTACATCAACGTCATACAATATAATTTGTATAAAACAAATGTTTAAAAGTAATTAAACTTATATGTTGCATATCCTTCTCACACGTGTCCAGTAGTATGGTATGCTAAATAGACACGTGTCTAGTAGTATGGTATGCTAAATAGGAAGCAGTGTTAGGTCATCTGGACCTCCATGAAAACCACTCGGTGCGGCAGCATAAAATTTGACTACATGATATGGATCATGCATACTATGTATAACAACATCGTGAGTATGAACAGGAACATCAGATGCTTTCTCATGAGTTAGAGATACATGACCACGAAAAGACCATCCCTCAACAACCTGAGATAATTCTCTAGTAACTTATAATGATTTGGCTCTCTTCCTATGCACTGAAGCATGTTAAGACAGTCGACCATGTTTGTAGCTTGGTTCTTCGTCAACTATTTTTTTTACAATCACACAAGACAAGACATATCATTAGAAAATAGAAATAACAAACAAAATGACAAAGAGAATAACAAGGATAACATTCGAATTTGTTATCCATATTCGAGTTTGGATTTTAGAATTCAAATTTTCAAAGGGGTGAATACGTATTTTGAAATATGAATTCTTTTGCATCAGTGAGAAACTCCATCACACATCCTGCAACTCAAATGCAAAAGAAAATTCAATTGAAAGATATAACTTAATGTAGAGTAGTTTATATTGGATTTATTTTAATGAAGTTAAACTAGAATTATTTAAGGAATTAAATTGCATGCATCAAAAGTGGAAAAAAAATTATAAGAATGAAAAATTTACCAATGTGAGAGATGAAGTTGCTTGTCTTGAATGAAAAAAAAAAGTAGAAGTTGATGTATGTGCTTGATTTGAATGAACACGAGTAGATATTTAAAAAAAAAATCAAAAAATTGTTGGAATTGAATTTCAAAGAGATTTGTCCGTGTTCTTGAGAGAAGTTGTTTTCTTTTTTATCTCAAATGTAAGGGAATGGAGAAAGAAAGATTGAGTTTGTAGTATTATAGTGCTTTCAAATTTCAAACTCCAAAAGTTGTGAAATTGATACTTTCAAATTTGAATTAATAGAGATCAAGTTTAATTGATTTAGTTTGGTTTAGACAATGAGTTCTATTTTTGGTGTAGACTATGACACTCTCTTTCAAACGTTTTTAAAATCGTAGCTAATTAGAATGTAAACATTTTTGTTTAGTTTAAAAATACTCACAAGCATAGAATAAACATAACTAATTGCATAATAACTCATCTAAAATGATAGCAAACAACCTAAAAGTCTGCCATTGTACAAAATTGATTCTATAATAACTCAAATGCAATTAAATTACACATCAAATGACTTATCAACATTGTTGTAAACATAAAGATATTGAATTACTATTATTTGGCACCCGTGTGACACTCATACAAACATCTGAAACAGCGAACCAGATTAAAAAACTACAAACACACATAACCAGTGCTATTTTAATCTTTGAATCAAACACTTTATATTCTAAAACTACTCCAAACTGAACTACAAAATCCCCCGACCTTTAGAGTGTGTTTGGATGAGGTAATTGGAAATTTTAAGGGAATTTAAAATTCAAAGCAATTCAAATGATTCAATTGAAATCCATTCATTTTAAATTATTTTGTTTGGATGAAGTATTAAGGTAATTCATTGTTAGATTTTTTGGTTCATTTTTTATAAAATATAAATTTTTTGGACCAAATTAAAAAATTGAAAAGTAGGGACCAAATTTGAATTTTTAAAAATTTGAAGGACCAAAATGTAAATTTTAAAAATTATCAAGGACCAATTTGCAATTTTTAAAAAAATTTTGGGGTCAATTTTATAATTTTGGAAAATATGAGGACCAATTTGTAAAATTTGAAGAAATAATAATAACAAACACATTCTATGGAACATGAGAGGAATTTCAAATTCTTTGATTTTTGGTGTCATTTCAAAATGATTAAATTTAACTTAGATGAAATACTCCATAAATTTCCATCATTTTAACAATTCTTCATTTTTGTATCCAAACAATGAATTAGGATACAAGTATAGTATAATACCTATCAAGAAAGAGATGCTAAGGATCGAAGACTATCGATGACAGAGTTGATCGCAGCATGAGAACCATTTGTAGCATTAAATGAAAGATGCTTAGGAGCTTCAGCTCTATCAAAATAAAATCCACCTGATACCAACTTCTCCTTTGGTTGTAACGCCAACCAGATAACTGTGTCTGCTCCTTCTTCGCTTGTTCTAAGCTTCCCCGCAAGCCTGTAATTAATTCAGTCAGTATATAACCATTTTAGGATTCAAGACTATTGACATCGTCCAGGAAGAGTTGGTAAATCGTAACATGATTCTCGTCTAAGAAAAGAATTCGAGTTCAATTCCTAGAATCGAATACCAATCAATTCGATCATTAGATGCTTTCAGTCCATGAATGGTTTTAATCTCGGAAACTTTATAGTAATTATAATGAATAGATTTTCTTGGATGATGTAAGAACACAAGCATTACTTACGATTTTGAGAAGCTTGGTAAGCTTTTTGCCACACCAGGAGTGTCAGCCCAACCTGGATGCATCGAGTAAAATCCTATCCCTTTGTTCTTATATGTCTCGCCCCAATTTTCTGTTAGCGCAACCTGCCATTTCAAATTATCATAAAGCTTGCATAAACAGGATGTATTTACTCGTCTGTGTATGTTGACAACATTTGTCACTATAATGGCGTTGATTATCGGTATTGCTAAGATAAAACGTCTTTGTCACCATTTTGGTTAATGCGATTGTTTAGTTAAACAATATGAGAGAAAAAAGTGTATCAACTATTGAGTTGTAACAACTATTGAGTAACCACTGAGAGTGTGTTTTTCTCAAGGTCTAAGGTTCGAATCCTGCTAGTGGGTGGAGGGATTGGTTCTCTTGGATTAGTCGGTCGCAAGACAGGAAACCAAGCTTCAAAAGAAAAACTAATTGACTGACCTGAACGCGCTTATTTCGAGCATACTGTTCCGTCCCATTAAAGTTGCTTTCGGAGTACTGGTAAAAAAAACCAGAATAAATTATACTGCAATCCTATAAATGATTGAGTATTCTGAAATGTTCATAACACAATTGGTTACCTACCTGTAGATCTTTGGTCAATGGAGTACTATACATTCCACCAGACGAAACCGTAATGACCCGTGCATCAGGGGAAGCTTTCTCTAACAGTGGTACCATCAATTCAGTCATTGCGTAAGTTCCTAATACATTGATAGCAAAGCTCAACTCAAACCTGGAATGGAAAAAGTAAAATTAAAAGCAGTTTTTGTGAAACAGTGGATATAGCATAGCAATATTTGAACAACCAATCTTGTTTTGTGATAAACAGTTTAAGTATAAAGTGCTGTCGAATAGCAGCTACAGCGTTCTAGTGTAGATGAATTTGAAAAAGACAGCAGATCAATGACCAATAATACAGTTAGAGTTGGCGGAAGAATTGAAGAATTGTTTCCACATTCAACAACAACAAAAAAGACTCACCCCTCTGATGTGGTCACTCGATTTTGCTCAAGCACACCAGCATTGTTAACCTTGATGCAAAAAATTGTTCTATATTAGATTTAATTCAAAAGAATAAATTGGCTAAAATTATCATATGAGAAGTTAAACTTATGCATCACAAAAAAGATATATAAGTTGTAATTTATTGAAATAAAACCGTATCCTCTAGCATTCTATAGATATCCCCTAAATTATTTTTTTCGTGAAATTCTTTGTACCATCGACACCTTTGATAAAAAGTTTGACAGTGTCCGAGTCGCTGTCGGACACCAGCACTTATAATTATGTTTAATTTATTCATTTTTTTAAACTATTACCGGTATCAACGTGTCAGTGTCTGGTGTCTGTGCCTCATAGGTGAAATTACCAGCAAATTCAACTATGCATTGAGGTATTATATTATCTCACCAATATAGCAATATGATTGAGAATTTACCAACACATGTAGTGGCACATTCTTTTTGGAAAACCTGGAAGCAAATGACTTGATATCCGAGACAGATGACAAATCACAAATCTACAAGAAAAATTGGCAAGTCATGAACAATCAGAATAACATTTACTATTTCCAAATCAACTCAATTGTGAGAAGTGTCATAAAGCTTATGCTCAATACACAATAGGAGAAAAACAAAAAAGGACATACCTCCAAATGTACATTTTGATTGCCAGTTTTAGTCTGAATTTGAGAAAGAGCAGCCTCTCCTCTCTCCTTATTACGACATACAAGATAGACGTTTGCACCACTGGCAAAAATCAATAAACATATATTGGCATATAACTTCCGTTATGAAAAAAACAAAAGTCCAGAAACAAACATCAGATGAAAGATCAAAACCGCTGCGCAAGACCCTCGGCTGTTGCATAACCAATTCCAGAGTTTGCTCCTGTAACTATGCAATTCTTCCCTGGTATTTGTGTTTCCATTTCTTCTGGTTTGAAATTCTTAGAATGCTCACTGTAAAAGTTAAGAGAAGTTAACATAAGCTACCAATTTAGCCATATCACTAAACATTGTGATGGCCCCTACTTAATTTACGGTTGGAGAACCTCTGGCCAGGACCGACTCAAAATTGTTGGTGATTTTAGTATCATCAATGTATTTTGGCAGTAATGTGATTTACTATAGGCCGATGCAATCATGCGTTAAGTTTGAAACGAGTTAGGGTAGTGCGGAGTGCACGCTCGTAGAGCCAAACGTGCAATTGAATACGAATAATAGAAACGGGGTTCCAAGGGGCGGAGCCCCTGGCGGGGTGCGGGGCAGCGCCCCATCGGGGTCCAAGGGGCAGAGCCCCTGGCTGTGGTTAGAAATTTAATTGAATAGTTGTACCCTTTCCCAACCGACATAACCGATTTTTCCGAACAGGTGTGTCATTTCGGATACGAAAAATAATACTTCCTCTCTACTTTCCTGATCTGTTTTCTATTGTCAGAAACAGATTGCTCTTCGAGAATTATCCCCACAAAGATTTCGTGAACCCAGGCAAGAATAGGGTCGAAATACTTTGTTCGGAAAGTGTACGAACACGATTCTTCGAAGTTATCCAGGATTATCATACCTATTTTCTAACAAAATTTTCCAAAGTCCTCTGTAAATTAATCACAGTTTAACCATGACACAACAAATAAATAAAGATTTTATTTAATTACAACAATTATTTTATAAGTCCTTATTTAGTCACGGTTTAACTGTGACAAATTTTAGGCTCTATGCGGTATCCTGGCCGCACCTCCTCAAAGATGACAATCACTATTTAGGTCATATCACTAGCCAATGTGATATCTCCAATAATTCTAAATTGATATTTTGTCCTTAGAATAAAATGAATTAATATTACGCCTGATATAAGAAATTCAAGGATTTTGAACCTAATATTCATAATTATGAATTATCATGACAGACATTATACTTACATATATATGTTATATGAACTAGTTAGTTATTTGAAAAGAAAAAGAAACTTACAGAAAAGCAGGTTTGGTGAAATTGAGGTAACCGTAAACACCAAAAGCAGATTGTCTCCATGTCTGATGAAACAGAAACAGCTAAAGATCAAAGAAATTGGGTTACAGTAAATGAAAAATAGAAAGAAGAAAAAAACGAATACCTTGAGAAGAAACATTGTGAGAGTTGGAATTGTAATGCAGAATTGAAACTGAAACTCAAATTGCAATTGCAGCATGCTCCGTATGTTATGGCCTTATGGGTACTACTTGACGTGTGCATATCGAAAGAACCGCACTTTTCAATCACGTGCGTTGCAGGTGTGGAAATTGTACTATAGGCAACGTAGCAGCTATTAACACCACTCCTTTGTTTTTTTTTTCATGACTTTTCTAAGATTTTTTGTTGGGTTAAACTCTTACTTTTACACGGAATGGAATGCGATAGAAACTCATTTCATCTAATATTATTATTTTAGCTAAATTTTTATTCCACTTAAATTAAATTGGAATGTATCCGATGAAATGGAATAAATAAGTAACACAATTATAAATTTATTCTTCGAATTTTCAATTTCATTAACCATATTATATTCACATCATTTCTATAAATATACATCAACTTCATACTTGATTCAATCTCCCTGAAAAAATGGATACAAAAATCTTGAAGGGAGTTGAATAGGCCTATTTCAATTAGATAATTTTAAAAATATTTTAGGTTTCATAAAATAAAATTAGAGATTTTAAAATACGCAGAAGCAACTTACAATATGAAGAGAGCTTAAAAGCTTCTCAATGATTTAATTTAATGGGAATACTACGAGATATTACTAAAGACATGATTCTTTCTAATGCAAATCAATTACAAGATAACCAAAATCACTTCAAACAAAACGATTTAAAAACTTTATATAAAAATTCATTCAAAACATAATTGGATTTGTGATGATCCAATAGGTTTGATGCATCATAGACATAAGCTTACACATTAAAACATTATAAGCAAGATCTAACCTAAATGACATATAAATGATACAATCATACAATAGTTATAGTAATGAATACAAAAAATTAAAGGAGAGAAGAGAAGAAAGAAAGACACTCATAGATATATAGTGGACCATTTTCGTCCTCGCTATGCCTACACCACAATTCAATGGTGTTGAAACCATCAAAAAATAATCATGATCTTCCACTATTTCATAAGTTTGATACAAGCATTTTGATTATCATGAAATATCTCACGATAATTCCTCTGTTGATGCATATATGAAACCGCTAACAAAAAACAAGATCCTCAATGATCTTGATCCAATAACTATGCTATCCACAATAACCTAATCCAAGTCTTCATATGTGGTAATCCACCTTTATCCCACTGAATTCTTGTCTGAGCGATTAAATTAGCCAACCGTTCAATTGGACAACTCCCAATTTCGTATACGAACAGTCTTTACACGACTTCACCAAAGTTGGATAACTCCCAACTCTGTTTTACGAACCATCGGTATTTGACTTTGCCAAAGTCTTCCATGGAGTATAGTGAAACTTTTTTTCTCTATAGATAATACAACATCCAAATTGCATTCAAGAAGTGATTCCTGCACCTATTACAAATAACAAACTTCACACAAAAATGTTAAATACCCTAATGTACCACTAGTCTCCCTCATACACTCATTCTTTAGAGATAATGGTCCACAACACTGGATTAGGACTAAGGTGAAAATGATGAATAGTTTCAAAGGAATCTCTCTCTCTCTCACACACACACACAAAATAATTCATAAGATATCAAAAGATATTGGTAAGTGAAGAACACACACAAAGGTTCTCTCAAGTTTCTGCATAAAATGGGTCTTGGTTCTTGATGCTTATCATGAGTTTGATCAAAATTAAATCTTTACAAGATTGATCAACTCACTCTCTCTGATTTTTCTCAATAACAAATTAGACAAAACAAATTGTAACAAAAAAGAGATGCAATCTAGCATGAATTACACTCAAGAAATTGTTCACGGTAATTTCCTCAAGGTCTTCTCTGGTCACCACTTGATCTCCCATGGCTGATCAAGCTACAAAAAGAAACAAGAGAAAACATACTCTAATTTCACATGATGAAATCATAATCACGAAGGATTAGCTAGTGTTAAACCTAGAACAAAATAAAAGTTTGCAAGCAACAAACTTGTCAGATAAAACCATGGAATCCACTAGAAAGAGAAAATGATTGAATTTTATTATGATGAAAGATGACCTTAGCAGCCACACCTAAAAGTATTTAAGTACATTAAAGAAACTCTAATAGGATTTTAATCCAAAATAGAAATAAAAGAAACCCTAATAGAATTTTAATCCAAAACAAAAATAAAATAAAAATTACAAAATTATTAAAATGTTGTTTTTGGGCCTGAAACAAACTCTGATGGCTTAAAAAAAGTATAATAATACTCATTCTGATATCATACACCAAACTTGCATAAATCCCGCCGAACCTTTTCGATGCGCCACTTCTTCTTCGATACACGTAATTAGCCTTTCTACACCAGACACCTAAATATTTTCCAAGCAATTGTGTTTCACGAAAGCCATACCTAGAAGTCAATTTATGTCAAATAGGCGCAAAAGTGTTTGTAGAGATTTTTTTTTTTATAAACTCACTTGCTGACAAAACAAAAGGAAAAATTGATTAACAATATCAAGCACAAACTGCATTTGAACCTCTATAGCTTGACCAAACAATAATAGATCATTTGCAAACATCAAGTGAGATATGAGAGGGCCATTTCTACCCGCCTTCATAATTTTTGAAAAATCCTTGCTCCACACTATGAGAAATAAGATGAGGCAATTCATCCATACAAACAATAAAGAGGTACAGATAATTTCAATAAGGTTGCGAGAATTAAACCTCTCCACAAATTTACCACACCTGTTAGGAGAAGCAGGAGCTCCTCCTTTTTTTTCCAAAGAATTTGCGATATCATTAAAATCTCCTGCAATTAACCACACACTCTACATAGAAGTTGCAATAATCCTCAAATCACACCATAAACCTATTATACTCTCTTCACGTGGACTAATATATACTGCCGAAAAAAATAATCATTACCACTTGGAAACACACCTTTCACAAGTGGATATATTGTTTTTTTTTTCTAAATTAAGCTCATACTAACATCACCTTTTCTTCAAGCAACCATGATACCTCACGCATAACCTCTAACAAAAGTGCAATTCCAACCATCAAAACCCGATAATTGAAAAGTATTATTGAGTTTATTAGGATCACATATGGTTCCTGTTATCACAAGGATACTAGGATGATATATATCCACACACTGTTTACAAGTAGAATAAAATCTTGAACTCGCTGCCCCACGACAATTCCATATAAGAATACTATTATATTGACTAATCATAACAAACAATTAATCAATAAGCATTGAACCTTTTTGTTGCCTATGGTTAGATATATTCAAAGTCTTTTGAACCATTTCCATGCTAGAATCTTCCATAATTGAAACACCTTTGTTATGGGCATCTAAAATTCTTCTTTCTCCAAACCCTTTTGGTCCCTACCTATCTTAATATTGTTCAACAAGTTTGCATGTTTCAAGTTGGCATTAGGGGGTCTAAGGATATTAGAAACCTCAATATGATCCTGGTCATTATTTGCTTGAACTAAGTCAAATTCCTCTATTTATGAACCATCATTATTAAGTAGATTAAATGTTTGTAGAGCTATGACCTAATCTATTGTCTTGTGTGTTTCATTATTAGGAGCATGAGTAGAATTTTTGAAATGACTAGCAATGAATGTTGCCATATTATTGATGTGATGGGGTTCCACAAGTTTGTCACCAACTGACATAGAAGTATTCCATTGTTGCCATTTAATGTTAATAAGTTATACCTTAGAATGATCTTTTTTGTCATTAGCTTTTTTTATACGATTCTGTATGGAAAATTTGCACTCTTCCTAAAAGGCTCATTGATAATCTTCCGTTTTATGTTCTCGTGTGGTGCATTCTCTCTCTATAGATTATGCGTGATCTTTTGCGAGATATTCTCCCATATTATTTGCTCCTCCTCCAAATTCTCAACTTCCTAATTTGGGATATCTTTATTCAAAATAGCAAATCTTGATCCCATTGATTTTGCTCCAACATTAATTACCACCGAAACATTCATCTGACTATCATGCACCACCGTCAAATCATTCTACTTATTTTTCCTTGGAGGTCTTTGTTTACTGACAACCGACCAAGGACCCTCTTGTACCTTACTACCACCTTGAATACCATTGGACTCCACATTCGTTTCTCCCTCTTGGAAACTTCTTCCTCCCTAGCTACTTTCTCTCCACAACCTTCTATATAGTGACCAAACTTCCCATAGTTGAGACATAACAAATGTATCCTTCATATTCCACCTATGCACAATCTCACATACTTGTCGTTCTTGAAGAAAAAAGAGTTCTTGTCCACTTTCTCTATTCTACCAATTTTGTTACCAATGAATGTAAGAACTTTTGCATCATAATACTCATTTGATAACGTTGAAAATATCACATAAACCGCCACCTTCTTAATTTATCATTATCCAACATTAAAATTAAGGCTCCATTCTCTAACACTGAGATCATGATCATATATTAACCTAGGGTATTCCATTAAAACATAATATTTATCATCTTTATCGAAAAAAGTCACAAGAAAATAGTCGTTACTCAGATGTATAATATTGATGATATCATTCCTCCCCCACATCTATTTCAAACGAGTTTCCAAGACGTTATATTTAATCTTCCTACCAAGAAGTTTAATAATAACTCCCGATTTCCATAGTTTGACAATTCTTTCCTCTTATTTGCCCGAAAGTGTGAAAGTTGGACAAGCATATTGACTCATCTTCCTTTCCTCTAGAAGTAGATATTTTTTCTCATCATCCCTTAAGAGATTCTCTATTTCTTCATCAGTCAAAATAATAATCATATTATCATTATTCTGCTCGTCCCCATTAAAATTCTCCATCATTGAATCCTTATAGAACTTTTTGGGTACATGAATATTTTTTGATCATTCTTATTCATTGCAGTTGCATCGTCATACACCAAATTCATGCTCAAGCCTAGTTTAAATTTTTGATCATCGCCTTTGACTTTTTTAGAGTTGCACTCCAAAAGATCTTGTTATATCATACGAGATTCCGTGTTTTTCGAGCACAAACCCTAGTGGAGAATTTCCAACCACGCAAATCCTTGGAGAATAGTTAGTTGGTATAAAGTTGTAGGACTTTCACTCTTTTTATTTAGCCTATTTTTTAATAGATATGTATATATAGGTCGACTTATAAGATTTCATAAACTTTTTTAATAACCTAAATATGACCTATTTAATTAGATAAGCTTTTAAAAAAATAAATTTAATATTTTTATTAAATATATTAAGTTTAATCAGACGTTAATAACCCGAACCATAGACTTGTAAACTTGTCTGACCTATTCTAATCTCTAAAGACGAAGTTACAAACAATTTAACCTTGTACATGTTTAATTATTGAAAGTTTCATAATTATAAATTGAAACTAATTTTAGTTCTTTCAAATTTTAAAATTTAATACAAAACTAATTTTAATTTTTAAAAATTTCAAAAAGTGAAAACTACTCCGAGCATAGGCTAATATTGCTTATTAGATTGACATTGTAAACTGAATTGCAACTCATCGAACAATAAACAAAAGAATATTTTTGTATTTAAAAATTACGTACAAACTACGAATGGAAAAATAAATACATTTTTTTAATATATGCAGTCTTAACTAAAAGTTTGTGAGTCAAAAAAAGTTGTCGTTTGTCGCTATGTGCTCTCTAAGCAACATGTCACACTCATTCATCAATGAATCACTTATATAAAAAGAGCTTCCACTTCCATTTTCACATAGATTATGCTTTTCCCTCTTAGCTTTTGGAGCTTCTGTAACTTCATCACGATCATCAGAAGAATGCTTACCAGTTAGCTTCTGCACAACAGACTTAAAACTCATGACATCAGTTTCCACATACTCTGTAGTGATTATCACTATCTTCACTGCCTTCTTCTTATTGCTGCAACCACCACTCGCCATTCAATATTTCTCTTTTCAGATAATAACAATAGTTCACTTTTTGAGGCCTTTTTTCTTCTACTTTGTTTCCTATGGTTATTGACGTTGCATGCATGTGTTGTGAATTATTATATATTTATTTATATTGAAGCGTGCATGCGGTCGTGTGGGGTTGAGTTGACTATGGAGAAAGGCAGAGAAAGTCCTTAGATGATATAAGCTGACCCTTAGTTTGTAATATGTGAAATTTAGGGAATGAGTCTTCCAATCTTCCAAAAGTAGGATGCGGTCAACTCAAGATTCTAACGGTCATGCCTCATACCATACAAACATAATAGCCACGGAAAATTCTTCTTATTTGGCACCAAAAACCACCTTTTAACTTTTCAACTCATATACATAGTTTTAAATTGCGGACCGCATCACGTGATGCGGCCGCAATATTATAGTTGCGCTAGTGTCTACATCCGCATCAAGCCACAATTGCAGTGTGATTGTGAATCATAATAAAAACCGCATCATAATGCCGCAACAGCCGCATCGTAACACCACAACGACCGCATCAGTCTGCATCAGATCACAATAGATTAAACAATGCTAGTAAAAGTTATTTTGTCTACCTTCCTTTCTATTTATATCATAGATTTAAGGTATTTGTTAAAAGGATCAGTGATATTCAAAAAATAATAGTAAATTGTTAATGATATATAAAATATATAATAAAATATAATATTTTATTTTTTTAAATATAAATTTACTCTCAACGACTGCAGTCCGCACTGTAACAACCGCAATAACCGCTACTGTAACTTCAATTTAAAATCATGCTCACATAAGGGAAATTTTTTAGTTTCATAACTGTTTTTTTGGAAGTTTATACTCCTTCTGTTCCTTTTTAAGTGTCATTTTAGCTCAAAGCTCTTCAATCAAAATAATGGATTGTTAGAGTTATTTTTCATGTTAAACTTTCATCTATTTTTTATTTCCAAATAAATTCAATCATACACTTTTTTTTAATAAATAGTTGAGAAAATAATTAATTTTATGAAAAATATGAAGTGGAGTTATTAAGAAAGTAAGAGTATAATTGACAAATTATAATATTAATCTATTAAAATGACACTTAAATGGAAACAAAAAAAATCTTTAAAATGACACTTAAAAAGGAACGTACGTAAGGAGTAATTTTTTTTATTGGTTTATGATTTTTTTGTAGGTAGCCTCGCTTGTATTTTTTGGAGGTATTTGGTTGAGTCTGCTTTTCATATATTTTTTTTTATAATTTGTGAGATTGTCTTGTCAATGTTGTGTAGAATTTTTAGGTGGTTGGAGTGGCAAGTTGTGATCCATCAGAATTTTTTTTTTTGTTAGGAGGTAGGGTTAAGTATAAGGAAGATAACCTTATAGTTTGACATGCAGTTATTTGGTGTATTTGAAAAGGTTGAAATGATGTTATCAGTAATAGAGTCACAAAAATAACAAAAGATGTGGAGGAGAGGAGTATTTGTTTTGGCTTGATTTTGAATTTTGGATACATGGGAAGAGAACTCTTGTACCTACACAAATTAACTTCAGCATTCTATTCTCAATCTAAATCTATAGAGGATTGAGTATTTACTCTAAATTAAAGTGTGTTGGTGGATCTCGTATCTTTCTTTTGTTGAAATTTGATCTGTTGATGATGATTCTGATTGGTTTGAGCTCTAGTCCGTGAGTAGCAAAGTGATTCTTTAATTGTGATGTTTTTTATTTCTGATTTTTTGGTTGCTACCTCTAAATTTGAGGCTTTTTTGTTTTTGTCGGCTATCTTATTTTTTTATTATATTTTTAAACACTTCTTGTACTTTTTGTTGTTTGGTGTAACTCCAACTTCTTTCTTTATTAATATATATTTTTTCATTAAAAAAAAGAAAGAAAGAGGAAGGGCCATTCAAGAATCTGTCTACACCTAAGATAATTATTAAAGAAGATGATGAGCAAAGCTAAAGCCACAGAAAAATCCTAAAAGCCACAATAGGATAAGTAGTCAGAGCATATGAAGAAGTTTCTATGTGAGCGAAATTTTCATTACCTACAGGAGCTATAAGAGCAACTTGGCAAAATCTTTATGAAGTCAAATTGGGATCAGCTCTCTTGTCCACCATCTGCACAACTAGAGGATCCAACAAAGAATCCAATTTTTTTATAATGAGGTTGCAGCTAAGATCAGAATAATGAAAGCAAAATAAGAATGCATAAAAATAGATAGGCATAGCAAACGGCTGTCCTGTTTAGGTCCATCTAACAAAAGTTTGTAAAAAAACAAGGCAGAGGGTCATAGTTAAAGGGTGCAGATCTAAAACCTTTCCTCCCACAAAATAACTAGAGCGGAGGAGGGAAATGTCCACGGATTTTACACCTTTTAAACTTAAAAATGTAAAATTTTATGTAAACATCTGTGCCCGCAAAAAAGGGGCGGGACATGACGAACACATTAGAAGTTGCGATCCTAAAATCTTGGTCTGTCCCGCTAAAAAGTGCTGGCAAAACGGACATGCTCAATAGACCGGATCCGTTTTGTCCTTTAAAGTAGGGGCAAGAAATAAATGAAGAAGGTTAAGCTTATATTGAAAATCAATAAAAGTTACGGATACCGCATGGTTTGTAAAAACTACTAATAGTAGTTTCAAAAAATCAGGGTATAAAGAATGTAAACATGCGGCAGCGGTAAGTGACAGTGATACCAAACACACACTAAGAAAGCTCTAACCTTAAGCCCAAGAAAAAAAGGCTAAGGCCTAAAACTTTCCCAAATCTATCAAACTCTAAATATAGCTTCATGCATCAACATTAACAAGGCAATGAATATCATATCTTTTGCTTTGATTATTCATGTTTTAAGTATACTTTTTAAATTAGTTTTAAGGTACAACTCCTAACTTCCAATTTTGAATTGGAGTGTATTTACACTATTCAATTCTAAGTTTGGGGAAAAGAGTGGAGTTGTAAACTTAAATTTTAAATTTTATTTCTTAATTGTAGTTTTGTATTTGTTTTTTTAGTGTTTCTTTTTTATTTAAGTGGATATTTTATGAGGAAAGTTTTGGAGAAACATTTAGACACTTTGAAACCTTTGAGTAGAAGAATGAAAAAAAACACAACATGTTTTACACATAGGTCATGTTTTATGCCAAGAAAATTGAAAGAATTCTAAGACTTTGTTTAAAAGTTTGAAGAGAAAAAATGAGAGAGTTTAAAAAAAGAAGAAGAAGAATTGAGTAAAAAAATTAAAAATTTGTTTGTTTCTCTATAGCTCACATGATTGTTTAGTGACAAATTGATCTCGTGGGTGTTTGGTTCTAAAAAGATTAAAAAAAATAAAGAGATTTAGGTAGAGAGAATTTTGAAAGATTTATTTTTATTTAAAATTCAAAATTGAGGATCCAAAAAATTGTATTAGGGAAGAGATTTATTTCCCATTTTTGCGATATCTAAATTGCAGGATGTTTCGATTGCCGGTATGGGAGATTGTATATATTGAGTTTGGAGTTGGGATGACTTTGGCATCTCTTTCGGCCTTAATCCGGGGGATGTCCCAACTGTGCAAGACCTTTGCAGTCTGCTGATGCATGCTACTGTGGCCATGGCCGAGAGGGATAGCGTGGGCTGGAAGTCGAGCTTCTCTGTAGGTTTCACGGTCAGAAGTTGCTATGATATTACCAGCAGTTTTCATCATTCTCTTGGGCCTGCTAACTGTTTCGATTCGGTTTTGATTTCAATTTGGAAGTTGGGGGTTCCTCATAAGATCAAAGTCTTCAGTTGGAGATGTTTCATTGATAGAGTACCGACGCGAGATTTGTTAGCTATTAGAGGTATTGTTCCTAATAATACCAACATTAATTGTGTCTATTGTAGTGTTTTTGGAGAATCTTCAATTCACGCTCTCTTGTTGTGTCGAATTTCTAACCTTGTTTGGAAGGAAATGGCCGAGTGGATCAGTTTGGTTGAGTTTAAGGCAGATAGTTTTAAAGAGATTTTTTGGAGATGGCACTCTTATTTTGTAAATTGAAGAAAGTGAAAAGAGTCAAGGAAGGATGTGGTTGGGTTACAATTTGTTGGAGTTTGTGGATTCTTAGGAATGCTATTATTTTTAGGAATGTCGATTGGAACGTTTTAGACGTGGTTTGGGAAGCTACTCTTGTGTGGAGATGGTCTTTCATCGAAAAAATTACTCATCCCAATTGCAACTCCTATGAATTTAACAAAAACTCTGTGTTTTATTTATCTTAGATTTTAATTGGAGTGTAATTTTTTTCTGTCGTGGTTAGTCTCATTCTTTTGTAATCGGGATTGAAAATTTGTGTTCTCTTATCAATATATCATAGTAATTATTTATATTAAAATGAAGTTTCAGATTAGTTATAATTCATTTTAATGAAATGCTTTTTTTTAAAATTATTTAATTGAAATATTAAGTATAATTTAATTGTGAAACCTTATTAATTATCACAATGTTATTTTTTAAGTGTTCATGACCAAATTTTATTGTCAAATAAGACAACAATATTGTAAAGAGACTATTAAATAAATTGATATTATGTAAATAAATTGAGGAAATAAAATATCAAATATTCACATTTATAAATATTAAAAATAATATTTATATTAGATTGATCCATCATAAAAAAAATATTAAATGGTGTGTTATACAAGTGTCATACTCATTATTTTTAATTCCAAAAAGTGATTTTCTGAAAACTTGTTTTTCCTTCCACTTTTTCTATGGTTATTGACGTGTATTTTATTTATTTGCACGTATTGTGATTTATTATATATATTTATTTAAATTGATGGATGCAGTCAAAAGGGGGTTGAGCTGAGAAAAGTAGAGGGAGTCCTTAGATAACATAAGCTGACCGTTAGTTTGTTATATGTGAAAATGTGAAATAAAGGGAATAAGTCTAGAAACAATGAGAAGTAAAATGTGGTCAATTAAACATCCTCGTTAACATTGACGCTTCATGCATTTTGGCCACATAAAATTGTTGTGTAGTACTAGTTATTTTCAAAGACTATTTTTCTTAGTTTATATTGTAATCTCTAGAAATAACATTTGAATCTATAATGAATCACACAATACTTTTCTCCTTATTGTGTAGACCATTTTATTGAACTGCATAAACAATTTCTTTGTGTTCTTGATTATTGTATATTTTGTTGCTTAAAGTCATTTGGTTAATTGTCATTGTTCTTTGTTTCATTCATCAAAATTTTGGTGTGCAAAAAAAACAATTAAAGTCTAGGTCAAAATCACCATGCAATTAGTTTTAGGGTTACTCAAAGTTTTTTTATACGATAACAAGTCCAATGAGTGTAAACACATCTTAAAAAAAAAAGTAAACTAAATCTTTCTCAAGTCTCTTGGAGTCTATTGTAGTCACAAAAATTCTAGACAATGTTAAAACAAATTTTTTTTTAGAATAACCACTATTTTTAAAAAATTATGTAAATAACCAATATTTCAAAAAAATTATAGAAATGATCATTTTTTCACTCATTTTACACATTGTCGTCATACTAGGTGGCGACTACACCTAAAAAAAAGACCAAGTCGTCACCCCATGTGGTGACAACATTTAAATTTAAATTTTTGTAAATTGTGGCAGTTCAAACCGCTGCAAATTTAATTTTTTTGGAAATAAATAAGTTTGCGGGGGTTCTGAACAGTCATAATTTACAAAAATTAAATTAAATTTGCGGCGGTTTTAAACCGCCGCAATTTACAAAATATTTAAATTTAAGTGTTATCGCCACATGGGGTGGCGACTTGGTCTCTTTTTTAGGTGTAGTCGCCACCTAGGATAAAATGAGTGAAAAATGGTCATTTTTGTTAATTTGAAACATTAGTTATTTACGTAATTTTTTTGAAAAACTTAGTCATTTAAAAAAAATTCTTAAAACCAAGTAAGACTCAACAACAGGGATTTGCAACCATATTTCGTATTAATAACGTCACTAACTGAATGGACGAAAATTGTAGAACCACAACCTAGGATATTTGTGCGCATAAAAAAATAGTCAACAAAATCAACTTTCACACATCTACAACAAATTTGGTAGATCGGATGGGACATTGTGACCAATACCGTTAAAAATCCAATTAGTGGGTAATTAGTATGCTTGGTGCAAAGATATTGCTCAAGATAACCATACCTTTGAACAAGAAAAAATGTAGCACTAATACAACCAAACCCTCTCAAATATTTTTTACCTTATTGGCACTAAGGCATCTTCTGTGAAGAATAATAAAATAGAGAAGAAGAGAGTACAAAATGAGATGATATTCTTTTAATTTCGAAAACTAGTGTGAAATGGAATGAGGAGGAACCATCTATTTATAGGAAAAGAATTGACTCAAAAAGAAAATGATCCATGAGTCTTTTTAATATTTTAATCGATTAACTCTATTTGTTAATCAAGACAATCCTAATACAAAAAGTTATCATGATAGGATTGGACATAATTTTTACATCAGAGTAGAAACTTGTCTTTCTAATATGCTTATCCATGTTAGAAATGATTGGATCAAGCCTAAATTGATTCCCTAACTAGATAGGTGATGAATTATTTCAAGAGTTACTCAATTATTTGACATTAGTCGTGTTAAAGGAAATGTCAACAAAAGATAAAAAAAAAACATAGAGCATCTGAAAAAGAGGCCTGTTTGCACTATGAGGAAGTATTAGTACTTCCAAACATGCACGTCAGATGATAATTCTAATAACTAATTTTTAGTTATATTTCATTTGTTATTTAATTTGTATTTTATACATACATACATATATATATATATATATATATATATATATATATATATATATATATATATATATATATATATATATATATATATATATATATATATATATATATATATATATATATATATATATATATATATATATATATATATATATATATATATATATATATATATATTCTGGATGAGAACACCATTTGGATAATCTCCACGATGCTAGTCCAGTGAGATTGCAAATGTTAGAATACTAGTTTATGGAGATCTTTTCAACCAAAGTGGTATTGTTAGTGATCGTTACATCCCTCAGTATTTTTCTCGTCGTTCTTTATATAGTCATCCCTTTGGATCATCGTATCCTTCAATAATGAGTAATAATGCGTCGCTGAATGTTTCTCAAGATTCAATGACCAAAGTAACACTCTTCCTTATCATAATTTCTATTGATCTTGTGTTATAATGGGTCACCCAATCCTTTCATAACCTCCGTATGAATCTTGGATAAACGTTACAGACGTGTTGCATACTTCGACAACCCGAATCTTATCATGGCCCGACTTGTATGTCTATTCCGGGTACCTTTATGACCCCGACTTCTAGTTAACCAATCTGGGCTAGGATTGACTGGCTTACTTTTCAAAATTATGCATATTCATGATCCCGACACATAGGTAGTCCACACGGGTTCTGGCTAGTTATAGAGATTCTTAACTTATGAATCATTACCTTGTCCTAAACTAAAGAGATATCTCGACTAAAAATGTCAAAATTTTGGGATGTACATAAGCCCCATAAGCACGAAGCCTGGAAGGGTGAAGTGTTTGGATAAAGAATCTCGGCAACAATCTCATCCATGGGAACCCTTCCACAACTTGGATTTTGAACTGATTAGATCCCAACCACTTTTCTGATCCGATGATGACGTATATGCTTGTGTGTTAATTTGGTATTGATTTTAAAAATTCCACCCATAGGGATTTTTCTCTCTCTTCTTAATGATGACTTTTATGGGGAAGCTAATTTCATTGTGATTTTTCAACATACCTAGTCGTTACTTTATCAAAGTCTTCTGTGAATAAATACCCAACATCTTTTTCTTAGACTTTCCTACTCTTAAGATTTTGAATATTTTGATTTTCTCTTCCAGTGTTGTCTTTAAAGCTTTATGCCATCCACTACTATTCAAAAAACAACTTCGGGTATTCTTGTATTTTCCTTACTTTTCTTTTCTTTTTTAATTTTAATAATGGAAATAATACGTGACTTTGATGATCGGGGAAACACACTGATTCCCCGAAATGCCCAGGAGATAAAAGATGTTTGTGACTTATGTCTAAGATATGGTAAAGATCATTTCGGAAGGGTTGAATTCGATCATATTATTAAGGAAGTTTATGGCCATTTTGATGCATCTGTTAGCAAAATTGATTCAAAGTCTTCTTCATCTGGTTCTGTAGAAATATTTTGGAGATGACTGGGTCTTGGATCAGTCCAGAAGTAATGAGATATGATTGGAATTCAATTGATGATCAATCACTACTACAAATAACACATCTAACATCGGACGCGAAATGTATTTTACCTCGACATTAGATTCGAGGTAAAAAAGGTCGTCATAAAAAGTAAAGATTTATCAGCTTGGTGTTTAAAACACCGAGGTCTAATTTTATTAGCGCATGGGTTCCCCAGCTTCTACACTTTTATTATTTACAAAATCTCGCGCCTTTTTTTATGTCGGTTTATTAAGAAAACTGAGGGATTATTAATTTTTTATAAAAAAATAATTTGTTTACAAACTACAGTGTTTATCCAGAATATTACATTTTTTACACAAAAAAATAAATAATTGTCCATGAAGATCATATGTTGGATCTTCAATCCATTAATATTCTCCAAACCAAAAAAAGGGTATTCTTTATGGCTTTTGCTTGCATTTGTTTCTGATATGAAGAAAAAAAGGGTTAGATAAATAAATAAATTTCTGCTCAAATAAATACTTAAGAACACAAACCTTAAACCCAAATAATCTTTTTCTCTTGCAATCCATCGTAGAGAACTATTCATGACAAACACTCTTGAAAACCTTAAACTCTTCATGATGTTGGATCTTTAAATCCTTGATAATTCTGAAGAACAAAAAAGGGTTGGATAAATAAATGATTTTCTCTAAAAGACTATTGAAAATCTTAAAGTGGAGGATAGTTTCAAGGGCTTTATGATGTTTCAGAATGCTTTTATAATGGAAGTTATTTATGTTTCACGCGGATCAGTAATGATAATGTCTTGAGCGTTGATAGTCATGAAATGGACGACAAGATTTGATTAAAGACATGTTAGAACATTTATTTTCAAATTAAAAATACAATTAAAATAAAGGTTCAAATGTTCTCCCGGGTTTTTGGAAAACCGACGGGTTACAATATTTATTTACAAATAAAAAATACAATTAAAAAATATGTTTCAATGTTCCGTCGATTTCTTTATAAAACCACGGGTTTGAAAATTTATTTACAAACAAAAAATACAATTAAAAGAGAGGTTAGAACACCGACGTGGCGCACATGGATTGAAATCATATCACTAGAATAACAATGATTAGCTCTATTTAAGTCGTAACGCCTCTTTTGGATTATCAAGGAGGCTTTTGAGCTATTTAAAAATCTCGTTGTGTCTTCAAACATTGTTTCAAAGTCTTTTCCTATTTTCAACGTCTCATTACCAACTCTATGTTTCTCGTTTCCTTGTTTCAAAGTCATACTGTTTCAAAAATGGATGCAAATTTGTTGTTCGTTATCAATGAAAAGTATGTAGATTTCAATGATTTCGATTGTTCACATTCTTCATGGCCCATATACACCAATCTCGTTAAAGAGTTTCGGATGAATTCCTCCGTTGTGCCAGCTGGTCATGATGAAGTCATTCAGTCCTATATAAATGGCTCTCATTTCTTCATTACTCCATCACTAATTGTTGTGACAATCAACTGTCAAGAGACATGTAGTTGTGTTGAACATTATGAACATAACAATGTCTACTCAACCCAACTTCACCAAATTTATGCCTAACAAAATAAGCTCTCTAGTTATGCTTCTCTACTCCCGATTGCTTGGTTTCAACTTCTAGTGGCGAATCTCCGCCCAAGAGAGAAATACCTAGAAATGCTTACTTGATATGACAAGCATCTCTTGTTATTCCTCACTTACAACATGAGAATTAATCTTTCTTTTATCATTTTCAACTTCTTGAAGGAAATGCTAAATATTTATTGGGAGGAAACGACTTTCCTCATTCCTTATGGAAGAGTTCTTTATGAACTTTTCCATAATTTGAGATAGTTAGGGGTAATGTTGAAATTGACTGGATTGAGAAGTTTGAATTTGTTGAGTAGTTTTCTTTGTTGTGTTGTTTTTTTATTATCATTATCAATGAAATAACTCTTATTTCTATTATTGCATATTCTTGTTTATTGATAACAAAGTTTTAAATGCGGCAACGGGGATTCGAAACGAGGTTCTTATAGCTATATTACCTCGATTCTCATGTAAACCGAGATAACAGGGTTTATTAATTTTATATGGATAAAAAAAAGGCGCTAACTTATAGCTGTGTTACCTCGGTATTTTATAACGCCGACGTAATATGTTGTTGATCTTATTAAAAAAATAAACATTGCGCTCCCAGGATATATCCTCTCGATTTTTAGCATGTTGGAGATGAAAGATTTGTCATAAAAAGTGTTATTCGTTGTAGTGAATACATTTCCAAACTCTGATTTGAGAGAAAAATTTTCTCCACCGACAATGAAAAAGATGTCATATTAGATCCTTGCATTCATGGTGAACGAGTTTGCATGACCTGTCCCCGAGGATTGTCAGATGAATTTTTCTACTTTTACTCTAGGGTGATTGAGGACTTTAAGATTCGCATACCACTTACTAACTTTGATTCGGATCTTCTCAAAACCCTAAATGTTGTGCCATTTCAACTTCACCCTAATAGGTGGGGTTTTGTAAAGGCTTTTGAGATGGTATGTGAGGCTATAAACATAGTTTCCACTATAGGTATGTTCTTTTCCTTCTACGAGGTTAAAGGAGCCGGTAACAGAGGATAAATTTATCTTAATGGTCTCCCTAGTGGTGGTTAATCAAAGTTGATTGCAAAAAGATCTGTCTAGCTTTCTTTCTACCAAACTTCTCACATCTCTTCCATTGGACCAGGTAAAGATTGAGCCATTAGTAGGAATGTCTATAGTCTATAAGCTTGTTGTGGTCTGACCATCTGATGAAGTCTTCCATGTGGACTTTATTTGGATTATTCAAACCTTTGTGCTTATGAACACCTTGAACTGCACTGAAGTCTCCTACAATACACTAAGGCTATGTTTGGGAGTTTGGAGGGGAAGGGAGGGGAGGACTTTGAAAAATAAGAAGAATTGGGTGAAAAGGATAAAAAGATTTTGGGTAGGAGGGTTTTGGAGGGTTTAAGTTTATTCATAACACCAAATACCCCATAAAATGGGGGAACTCAAAAATTGTATTGAAGAAGGGTTTTGGAGGGTTTTGAAGGGCTTACATAAATGTTCCAAATATCTTTTAGGTTGTTATAGTATTCCCAAAATTAAAAATATATTATTGATAATGACTCTTTTACCATTCTAAACAAAATCATTTTTTCAAAAAATGTTAAATATTTTCCTATATTTTTTTAAATTTTTGTTTTTGGAAGCCTTCCCCTCCCCTCCCCTCCAAACTCCCAAACATAGCCTAAGGGATGTTGTAGATGGAGATGTTGGAAGTACAATTAATCTAGAGATTTCTTCTATTTATATGGAATTTGGAGGCATACTTTACAGAGAAGCCCACGAGAATGGAGTCCTGAGTGAATGTGAAACATCTTGATTTGAGATAGATATTACTTGAGGGTCAATTAGATTGTTGCACACACACCAGAGATTTGGAGGGAGACCCCATCTTTGATTACTAGAAAACTCCCTGAGGTTTAAAGATTCAAAAAACATGAAAGGAAGGTTGGATAAATGCATCCAGGGTTTCGCTATAAAATAAAAACCTGGTTTGTGACTCTTGAAAAGTTTTATTAGGGCCAATCTTATGGGGTGATTAGCCGTACCCCTAACATTCCAATATATACACTTCATTTTAAAGGCTTATAGGAAGTAGTCTTTGCCCTGGTTGTATAATTTCCTTTGGCCTTTAAATTTTGTATTAGTTTCTTTTTTTAGAATTTGAAATTTCCATTTGGAAGCCTTGCTACTCAGAGCTATTATCCTCATCTGACTCAGTTTGAAATTCATCTTCTCCCATGTATTCCATGTTGGCCCATGATTACTTCAAAAAAATCATTTTTTTGTGTTATGGCAACTCTATCATCCAGCTTAGTGGATTGGGTGGCATCCACGAATTTAAAATCATCAAAGCTTATGACTTGAAGAATAGCTAGTTGCTTATGTTTTTCTATCTTTGTAGAGTCTAAGTCAATGTTTGCTACGACATGTTCTTATTCTGCTATGTACAATTGATTGTTTCCAATATTGAGGATACCAAAGGCTCTGATTTTTTTTAGGATGAACAATGTTTGAAACTTCACTTGTTTTCCCCACTTCATTCATGAATTTTGTATTGTCTAATGCTTCACTAGAGTGATCTTTGTGTTTGGATGTGACTGGAATATAGTTTTTTGAAGTTTGAACCCTCTACTTTGGATTTGGTTATGTTGTTCTCCTCTTGAATTGAGATTCTCTTTCTACAAACTCATATTGAATGGCCAATTATGCTGGAGTGGATACAAAACTCTAGGAGTTTTTTATATTCTATTTCAATAAAGAAAGCAAAACAAACTCTTTCCACTAGAATTTTGTAGCGTAAATATCTACGCAAGTCTATGTCTACTAATACTCTAACAAAATTTCCAAAAGGACGATAAAAAATAGGGTTGCTTGAAGTTCAGTCAATATAAATAGGAGTTCTTAAGCTACTCGTTATTACAAAAATAATTTTAGGTTGCCAATATTCTTGGGACAACCCGTGGATTTTAACCCAGACCTGGACAAATGTTTGGTTAACATTTGAGGATACAAAGTCTTTAGTCTAAGGAAAAAGTTTAAGAACACCTAGATTCAAATTCCAAGAGCTAATAGATCTTACTCTTTGCACATCTTCTAGATTTAAAAAAGTGAACTCATAAAATCCTTTCACAAGAGATGTTATTCTCCATTTTGTAATGGAGGAACATTGCGAAGCTAATTTCTCCCTTATGATCACAATGGTTGCAGGGGAAGAACCTGTGGGCAAAATCCCGCCATGGAGATTATGTTTACAAGCATCAAGTTTAAGTTTGTGTTCATCTTTTGAAATTGTGATTGCGAGTCAGTCTCCTTTTATACAATGTACTGGAAGCTAACTTTAAGGTATGTTGTAGACATTTGTCACCACATTTGTAAATGTTTTGGTTGATATTGTTTGTTTCTTCACTTTGCTTTGTTTCTTATTGTCGTTTGTCCTATTAGATATTACATGAGAGTCGTTTTGTGCAAAGTTTCATGAAATAAAAGATGAAAAAGCCATTAATGTTGGTGATGTTGAAGATTGAAGACCTAGGTCAACAAGTAATTTCAACTTTTTTTTTTGAAGAAAATCATGTTTTTAGAGAAATTGTTGTCAACTCAAATGAAGGAATCAAAATATTACAAATTGAAAACTATACAAAACATTATCTTTTGTGTTTTGAGATTATGATAGATTTAGAATATTACAAATTGGAAACTATTAGCTTTTGTGTATTTAAATAACACATAAAAACATAAATTTATTTCATCTCTTACACCTTCAGTTTATTAGTACTTGAGACAATTAAGTAATTTTTTTTAGAGAATTTATGTATTCTCTCCATTTTAAAATGAACGTAGTTTTAACTAATAAAATTTATTTTAAAATGAATGTCATTCTCATTTTTCATAGTAATGATTATAATTTTTTCAATTATGTTCTTTAATTATTATTCTTTACACTACTTCCAATACATTTATAAGGATAAAAGTATAATGTCTTATGATCCTATAATTACATTTTTAAATTTGTGTGCAAAAACTTTAAACGACTTTATTTCAAAAGGGAGGGAGTATTATACGTATACGTAATAATGAAATGTCATGTAGGACTATGAACAAACAAGTGAATGATATGTAGTCTAAAATAAACCACCAAGAATGAAAAGTAAATAATCACAAATACATTAATAAATTAAATTTATGAGTCAAACAAAAAGTTGTTGTTTGTCTGCATCTCTCTAAACAAAATGTCACACTCATTCAACAAAGAATCACTTATAAAAAAAGAGCTTCTTCCATCATGACCACTTTCACAAGCAGCCACATCAAAATCACTTAAATCATTTCTTTCCCTCTTAGCTTTTCTACCTTCTGCAACTTCATCATCAACACGATCATCAGAAGAATGCTTACCAGTAAGCTTCTGCACCACAGACTTAAAACTCATGGCATCAGTTTCCACATATTGTGTAGTAATAATCACAATCTTCACTGGCTTCTTGTTATTGCTGCAACCACCACTCGCCATCTAAAACTTCACTTTTTGAATAATTAAACCTAGAAAAGTTGCTCAATTTTTTTAACACAAAGTTTTATTCTACTTTTAATTGAATGTGTTGTGAATTATATATAGTTATAATAATGGATGTTGTCATGTAGGGTTGAGTTGACGAAAGAGAAAAGTTGAGAAAGTCCTTAGATGATATAAGCTGACCATTGGTTTGTAATATGTGAATGAGTCTGGAATATATGAAAATGTTAGATATGGTCAATTTATGATGCTACCTGTCATGCTCCTTCAACTCGGTTGTTTGTGGCCACAAAAAAAAATTATGTACAAGCTATCTTAAATACGGGTTATATCAATTTTGAGACAAATAAAATATTATTTATTCTAAAAATAAAATTATTTGTGACTCAGTTTGCTTTAGATGATTCACATAAAAAAAATTTAATTGAATAAATCTGATTAAATTTATTGTGTTAATCTTAAAAAATAGTTAATACTCAAATTTTATTAATTGTAATATTAATATTAATATTATAAAAATATGTTAAAATAATATATTTTGTATAAAATATAAAATATAATAGAATAAATAACATCGATATATGATCAGTTTTAGTAAAAAAGGTAAACTAAATTATTAAAATTTATTAAAACAATAAAAAATTGATTAGTGAAATATATTATAATAATAACTATTTTGATGTGGAGTAGAAATCAAAAGTAGAATGGTGAAGTCTACCGTTGAAGGTCTCTAAAATGGTGGCAAAGATCTTTGATGGAAAAAAAATGAGGTATATCTGTAAGTTTAGCATTCCAACACAGAAGTTAGTGAAATCTAAGAGGAGAAACTTTTAAGTGTGAAATCAGTCGTACTTTGGAAGCAATGCATGACTTTAGTGTGGGGCTCCTTAGCAAGAGTACCTCTATTTGCCAGCTTGAGTGGACAAAACTTTGGATTTGGTATTGCGTTGGGCAGGTTTGGTCGGTCCAAAATATTGGACCCTTAAGTCCTTTCTATCGGACATGGAGCTAGGATTATTGTGGGATTGTCGAGACTGACCTCAAGGAGTTATGTATTCAAATGTTCTGACCGTTGGAAGATATTTCTTGAGGAAGTCTTTGGAAGACACACTCCATTCCAATAAGGAGTTGGAGGAAGAGGGGTCAGATCTTAATGACGATTTAGTGTCGACCTTTGGTATCTATTTTGAACGAGCAAGAAAGCAGGTTTCCTTTTTCTACCTCCAGCTGAACCTAAGCAAGTTGGACTTCCTCAAAGTTATCTGTGATGATCATCTGGTGGACGATGAGGTTGTGTCATTGGAGCCCAGGGGATCCTCTCTATCTCAGGATGCTCAAGATGACAGTGTAACTATGGAGACAGATGAACTTGAAGCTTCCCAGCCTGAGGATGCCATCATAGAGGAGGCAACTCACGAGGAAGGTTAACAATTTGAGTTTTTTGTGGTGTTCCTTGGCCTTTAGTGGTCATTATTGTATTTCTTTGCCCTTGTGGAGATTTTCGTAAATGTTAAAACATCAGTGTCCTTTGGATGCCTTTCATATTAATTGTTGTTTACTTTTTTTGTTTTTCATAGCAGTTTCCATGTGATTGTGTTGATCCTTATTTGGAATTATTTGTTGACACCATACTCTCCATGCACAAATAAAAAGTAGACAATGTAGCACCCAGCTGATTATAATTTGTCCGCCCTATACATATTGTAAGAAGATGAGGCATTAATAACCAAATATGTGGCCTTAACTTCTTTGGCTTGATCCTGCTCTTCAAAGGTGGTCTTTAGCGTAATGTAGCATTTCACTTGCACCTGCTCCCCATATAATCCAACTAGCGAGATCTTGAAGGGTTTTAGGGCATCAAGATCGAGGCGGAGTCTTTCAAATGCATCCCAGTATAGAATATCTGCAAAACTTCCTTTGTCCACTAGAACTCTTTTGATCTCTCATTCATAACACCTAATTGTAATGACTACGTGGTCATCTTGTGAGAGTGGATGCCCGTTAAGTCTTTTATTAGCCTTCGCCTTCAACATTAGGGATATTTTCTATATCCATGATTTGGTGAGCATACATTTTACGGGCGTAGCTAGTCTCCCCACCTTCGACAAATCTTCCTACAATAGTATTGAGCAGGTGGTACACGACTTTGCTATCCTCGCCTTCGGATGCCTCTTTTTACTTGCTTGACTTGGGGCTCCCTACGCCGTCTAGCCTATGAGAGATGGATTTGTATGATCCCCGTGAAGAGTCTTCCTTGACATATTTCTTAAGGTGCCCCTCATAGATTAGCCTCTTGATCTCTTTCTTGAGTTAATAACAATCTTTAGTATGATGTCCTTTAACTCGATGAAACTTTCACCTTCTACTTGGTTCAGGACCCATCACGTCCATTTTATGAGCTGGAGGTGTAAAGATGTTGGGTAGGCGAAGAACCTCGCGCCAAATTAGTTCACGACGAGTGTTCAGGGTGTGGAGCTTTCTTCTGTCTTTTCTACTCTCTTGAATGCAGTCTTGTCCTTGATGGTAAAGGTATATATATACTCTTCCTTTGGTGGTGTGTGCCTTTGATGTTAGGACCACACTCTTTGAAATCTCATGTCGCCTTCTTAGCGTTGCTCTCTTCGCCTTTCATGAAACATTCTACCCTGGTGACCAACTCCACTAACCAATGGATGGCTTTTAGGCGAGAAACTCATTAAAGTGTCCCATCTTGAGTCCATTTTAGAACGAACTTACAAACATTTATTGGTTTGGAGGGACGACCTTGATGGTGGCTTCATTGAACCGAGAGAGATAGTCCCTTAACGACCCTGAGGGACCTAGTCGTATGTTGAATAGACTGGTAATGGACATGTTCCTATGACGGATGATAATGAACTAGTGTACGAGCTTCCTCACCAGTTCTTGATAATTGGCGATGAAAGCTCAAGGTAGAACCATATACCATCGCAAGGTTGTATTCTTGAAGGTGCTAGACAATAACTTGCATTTGAGGGAGTTAGACGCTCTGATGATGGCCATCCGTGTGTTTATGGAGGCGACATGTTCATAAGGATCGTTACTCCCATCAAACTTGGCCAAAGAGATAGACTTGAATCCTTCATGGACAGACGCTTCCCATAGTTCGTCCAAAAGTGGTTGTGGATCCAACACTTCCATCTCCTCTAGGGGATTGGTTGTTGGCACTATCGGATATTAACTATGTTTTATTATAGGGTTTAATTCTAACGGTGTAATTCATCCATGGCGACACACATCTCCACCACGACATTGGTATCAATTTTCCCCGAGTGTACCTTCCGACATAGGGGAACATGATCTCCTGTTAACCATGGCTGAGAATGTCTGGGTACAAAAGATGGGGTGATAGTGAATGTGGTGATTGTATAAAAAGGTGTGGCTCAAGGTATGACTCAGGGGGAGACTATTGACCACCTATTTTCTTAGGAGTGGTAATCGCTCCCTCTTGACTAGGGGAGACTATTGACCACCTATTTTCTTAGGAGTCAAGGTATGACTCAGTCTGCATGATTGGTGGAAGGAAAGTGTCATTGTATACATGTTTTATCACGAGTGCTAGCCTCCATACTACACAAAGGTAGCACCCAGGTGTCGTTCTTATTTGTGACTCTCACAAATATAACACTAAACATTACAATTAAGTCTGGGTAGTTAGCCCCAAAGGATTAATAGTTCATAGGGTTAAGTTATCCTAGAGGATCAAAGGTCCAGAGAGTTGAAATCACAAGAGGTTGAGAATGTTCCAAATGATCTTTCTTTTAATTAAAAAAATTGGAATTTATATATGGATGATCATACTTTTGAATTTAAACATGATTCTTTTATGAAGAGATTATTTTAATTCTTCTTTGTTAAACCAAATCTATTTTCATATATGGATTTGTAAAAATATCGGCCTATTGATAATATGGATCAATAAAGTTTATGTCTAAAATTCCTTTCTTAACATAGTTCTTAATGAATTGATGTTTAATCTTTATGTGTTTTTCTCTGGAGTGAAAAATAGGATTTTTAGATAATAAAATGGCATAAGTATTCTAAACATAGATATGAATCTTAATTTTCTTTATCTTATAATCTTCAAGTTGATGTTTCATCCTGAAAAGTGGAGTTTGACAACTTGCAGCTAATATGTATCATGCTTTTGCAGTAGACGACATAAATATTTGTTGAATTTTTCTTGCAGGTGAGATGCTATTATCACTTAGGAATTGGCAACTTTAGTGGTGCTTTTTCTTTCTATTCTATCTCTAGCATAGTCAACATCACAAAATCTAACTAGGTTGTAATCATTTTATTTGTTTATAAAACAAGTCAAGGTTAATAGTACCTTTTAAATATCTAAATATCCTCTTAAGAAAACTTAAATGAGATTCTCTAGAATTTGATTCAAAACGCGCACACAAATATACACTGAACAAAATATCAGGTTTAGAAGCAATGTGGGAGATCATATTACACCTCTGTGTACGTTTTGATAAGCCTTAGTGCTTACATTTAAGGATGGAAAAAATATCCATACCCGCGGATATCCACGGATAAAATCTGTCACGGGTACGGGGCAGATAGTTTAAAAGATATCCGCGGATAGAATAAATGGATATTTAAATACTCGTTTATTAATAGATATGGATACGGATTTAATGTTATCCATACCCGCGGATATCCGTATCCGTTAATAAATTATAAAAATTATTTAAATAATATTAGTTTATTATACTCTATCTTTTCATCTTCTAAAAAATAGAAAACTAGTCTCTTTTATATTATATACAAATTTTATTGGCCATTTCATATTTAAGCTTCTTCTATACTCCATGCCTCACTTTAACAATTTCACTGTCCAACCAATCAATACCGCTCTTCTCTCATCCAACCAGTGTCATCCTTTCTACTTCTCTATCGTCCTCTTTTCTACCATAACTCACAACACAATATCATTGTTTTTTTCTTAAAAATAAAATGTATGGATATTATGCTTTGGTGAAAATGAAGGAAATTAATATGATGAAATTTTGTTGTTAAAATAAGAGAGATTTGTATGAATGTTATGTGATAATAACATCTTGTGTCTTAAAAACAAGTTAAAAATATTTTTTCAAAACATAATTTTAGAAAAATAGTGTTATCCATTGATATCTGTAAATATCCACGGATATCTTAAAACCCGTGGATTACCCGTTTAGCGAATATCTGACAGATATGGGGCGGATATAGATATCATATTTATCCAACGGAGCGGATACGAATATCATACTATCCGTTCCCATGGATATTCATTTACATCCCTACTTACATTCCACCATGTCAAACTTTTTTAGAAGCTCTTTTGTTTACCGCCTTTTTCCGGTCTCCCCCTTTTTTAGTTATAAAAGTCTTTTCTTTATATTGGTCAAATTAGGGTATTTCTATACCTAATGGGTCTATTGCCCAACTAACCTAACAATTAAAAATAATTTTGATAATAATATTTACATTAATACTAATAATCCTAATATATAATTAATAAAAATAGTTAATAATAATATATACAAATTCTATAAGAATAATGTTTAAATAATATCAATAATAATATCACCTAATATTAATATTAATATTAATAATAAAATTAATAATATTAAATACTAATAGTTAGAAGTAATAAAAATTACTAATAATAATCCAAGATAAAAAAAACAAATGCAAATGTTAGTAAAAAAAATAATATTAACAAATGATGAAACCCTTGAAACACCTGTTAATCGCACCCCATTTATTTCTCAGGATATTTTATAAGAGGGCGGGTTTGACAATAGGAATGTCAAACCCCATGACTCTTAATTTTGACCCTTGATAAATTAAAAGATATAGATCTGATCGGGCAAATTTTGGGGTATGACAAATACCATTGGACTCCACATTCATTTCTCCCTTTACAATCACCCTAAAATTACGGTGATTGGTTCATAGGTGGAATATAAAGGATACATTTATTTCAGCCCACCGTAATTCTCCCTACTAAGTTTAGCGTCAATCACCGCTGAACCAACTAACGATTGTAAACTAATTTCAGTTCTTACAAATTTTAAAATTTAATATAAAACTAATTTTAATTTTTAAAAATTTCAAAAAGAGAAAACTACTCCGAGCATAGGCTAATGCTTATTAGATTGACATCCTAACTTAAATACAACTCATCAAACAATAAACAAAAGAATATGTATTTAAAAATTACAAACTACGAATGGAAAAATAGAATACAGTTTTTCAATCTATAACATTATATGCAGTCTTAACTAAAAATTTGTGAGTCAAAAAAAGTTGTCGCTTGTCGCTATATGTTCTCTCTAAGCACATGTCACACTCATTCATCAATGAATCACTTATATAAAAAGAGCTTCCACTACCATTTTCACATAGATTATGCTTTTCCCTCTTAGCTTTTGAAGCTTCTGTAATTTCATCACGATCATCAGAAGAATGCTTACCGGTTAGCTTCTGCACAACAGATTTAAAACTCATGGCATCAGTTTCCACATACTCTGTAGTGATTATCACAATCTTCACTGCCTTCTTCTTATTGCTGCAACCACCACTCGCCATTCAATATTTCTCTTTTCAGATAATAACAATAGTTCACTTTTTGAGGCCTTTTTTCTTCTACTTTTTTTCCTATGGTTATTGACGTTGCATGCATGTGTTGTGAATTATTATATATTTATATTGAAGGGTACATGCGGTCGTGTCGTGTGGGGTTGAGTTGACTATGGAGAAAGGTGGAGAGAGTCCTTAGATGATATAAGCTGACCATTAGTTTGTAATATGTGAATTAATTAAGGGAATGCGTCTTCCAATCTTCCAAAAGTAGGATGCGGTCAACTGAAGATTCTAACGGTCATGCCTCATACCATGCAAACATAATTGCCACGGAAAATTCTTCTTATTTGGCACCAAAAACCACCTTTTAACTTTTCAACTCATATACATAGTTTTAAATTGTGGACCGCATCACGTGATACGGTCGCAATATTGCGGTTGCGGTAGTGTCTGCATCCGCATCAAGCCACAATTGCAGTGTGATTATGAATCATAATAAAAACGGCATCATAATGTCGTAACAGCCGCATCGTAACACCGTAACGACCACATCAGTCTGCATCAGGTCACAATAGATTAAACAATGTCGCAAAAATTATTTTGTCTACCTTCCTTTCTATTTATATCATAGATTTAAGGTATTTGTTAAAAGGATTAGTGATATTCAAAAAATAATAATAAATTGTTAATGATATATAAAATATATAATAAAATATAATATTTCATGTTTATAAATATAAATTTACCTTCAACGACTGCAATCCGCATTGCAACAACCGCAATAACCGCTACTGCAACTGCAATTTAAAATCATGCTCACATAAGGGAAAATTTTCGGTTTCATAACTATTTTTTTTGGAAGTTTATACTCCTCCTGTTCTATTTTAAGTGTCATTTTAGCTCAAAGCTCTTCAACCAAAATAATGGATTGTTAAAGTTATTTTTCATGTTAAACTTTCATCTATTTTCTCTTTTCAAATAAATTCAATCATACACTCTCTACTTTTTCAATAAATAATTGAGAAAATAATTAATTTTATGAAAAATATGAAGTGTAGTTATTGAGAAAGTAAGAGTATAATTAATAAATTATAATATTAAACTATTAAAATGACACTTAAATGGAAAACAAAAAAAAACCTTTAAAACGACACTTAAAAAGGAGTAATTTTGTTATTAGTTTATGATTTTTTGCAGGTAGCCTCGCTTGTATTTTTTGGAGGTATTTGGTTGAGTTTGCTTTTCATATATATTTTTTAATTTGTGAGATAGTCTTGTCAATGTTGTGTAGAATTTTTAGGTGGTTGGAGTGGCAATTGTGATCCATCAGAATTTTAGACTGTTTTTTAAGTTTGTTTTTTGTTAGGAGGTAGGGTTAACTATAAGGAAGATAACTTTATGGTTTGACATGCAGTTATTTGGTCTATTTGAAAAGGCTGAAATGATGTTATCAGTAATAGAGTCACAAAAATAACAAAAGATGTGGAGGAGAGGAGTATTGTCTTGACTTGATTTTAGATTTTGGATACATGCATAGAGAACTCTTGTACCTACACAAATTAACTTCAGCATTCTATTCTCAATCTAAATCTATAGAGGATTGAGTATTTACTCTGAATTAAAGTGTGTTGGTGGATCTCGTATCTCTTTTTTTGTTGAAATTTGATCTGTCGATGGTGATTCTGATTGGTTTGAGCTCTAGTCCGTGAGTAGCAAAGTGATTCTTTAATTGTGATGTTTTTTATTTCTGATTTTTTTGTTGCTACCTCTAAATTTGAGGCTTTTTTGTTTTTGTCGGCTATCTTATTTTTTTATTATATTTCTAAACACTTCTTGTACTTTTTGTTGTTTGTTGTAACTCCATTTTTTCTTTATTAATATTTTTATTTTTTCATTAAAAAAAAAAAAAGAAAGAGGAAGGGCCATTCAAGAATCTGTCTACACCTAAGACAATTATTAAAGAAGATGATGAGCAAAGCTAGAGCCATAGAAAAATCCTAAAAGCCACACTAGGATAAGTAGTAAGAGCATATGAAGAAGTTTTTTTTTATAAGCAAAATTATATTATTAATAAAGGAGAGTACAAAGGGTACTCCAACCCGATTACAAACCGACAAATAGAAAAGCTTACACGACACGAAGAAAATCTAGAGGAGCATGCAACCAATTGTATAAAATGGTACAATTAGACCTTCTATTACGTATAGCATGCCAAATCCAAGTAACAATTTTAATGTTCAAAATCACATCATCTAAAATAGGTATTTCATTGTAGAATATCACCTTATTTCTCACATTTCATATTGACCAATTATGGAGAAGTTTCTATGTGAGCGAAATTTTAATTACCTACAAGAGCTATAAGAGCAACTTGGCAAAATCTTTATGAAGTCAAATTGGGATCAACTCTCTTGTCCACCATCTGCACAACTAGAGGATCCAACAAAGAATCCAAATTTTTTATGATGAGGTTGCAGCTATATCAGAATAATGAAATCAAAATAAGAATGCATAAAAATAGGTAGGCATAAACGGGTATGTCCGTTCCGTTTAGGTCCGTCTAACAAAAGCTCGTAAAAAAACGGGGCAGAGCGGTCATAGTTAAAAGTGCGGGTCTAAAATTTTTCCTGCCACAAAATAATGAGGGCGGAGGAGGAGAATGTCCACGGACTTGCACCTTTTAGGCTTAAAAATATAAAATTTTATGTAAATGTCTGTGCCCGCAAAATAGGGACGGGACGCGACGAACACATTAGAGGTTGCGATCTTAAAATCTTGGCCTGCCCCGTAGAAAAGTGTGGGCAAAACAAACATGTCCAATGGATCAGACCCATTTTGTCACCCTTTAAAGTAGGTGCAAGAAATAAATGAAGAAGGATAAGCCTATATTTGAAAATCAATAAAAATTACGGATATCGCATAGTTTGTAGAAACTAGTAGTTTCAGAAAATCAAGGTACAAAGAATGTAAACATGCGGCAGCGGTGACTGACAGTGATACCAAACACACACTAAGAAAGCTCTAACCTTAAGCCCAAGAAAAAAAGGCTAAGGCCTAAAGGTTTCCCAAATCTATCAAACTCTAAATCTAGCTTCATGCATAACATTAACAAGGCAATGAATATCATATCTTTTGCTTTGATTATTCATGTTTTAAGTATACTTTTTAAATTAGTTTTAAGGTACAACTCCTAACTTCCAATTTTGAATTGGAGTGTATTTACACTATTCAATTCTAAGTTTGGGGAAAAGAGTGGAGTTGTAAACTTAAATTTTAAACTTTATTTCTTAATTGTAGTTTTGTATTTGTTTTTTAGCGTTTCTATTTAAGTGTATATTTTATGAGGAAAGTTTTGGAGAAACATTTAGACACTTTGAAACCTTTGAGTAGAAGAATGGAAAAAACACAACATGTTTTACACATAGGTTATGTTTTATATGAAAAAAATTGAAAGTACCCAAGACTTTGTTTGGAAGTTTGGAAGAGAAAAAATGAGAGAGTTTAAAAAAAGGAAAGAAGAATTGAGTAAAAAATTAGAAATTTGTTTGTTTCTCTATAGCTCACATGATTGTTTAGTGACAAATTAATCTCGTGGGTGTTTGGTTCTAAAAAGATTAAAAAAAAAAAAAGGGATTTAGGTAGAGAGAATTTTGAATGTTTTATTTTTGTTTAAAAATCAAAACTAAGGATAAAAAAATTGAATTAGGGAAGAAATTTATTTCCCATTTTGTTTGCGATATCTAAACTGTAGGACGTTTAGATTGTCGGTATGGGAGATTGTATATATTGAGTTTAGAGGTGGGCAGTGGCGAAGCCAAGGCCCGGCCAGGCTGGGCACCTGCCCGGGCTCTTCCTCCGTCAACCATGGGGTTTACCCGATCATCAACCTATCTCATCCAACAAACACCTTGTGAAGATTCTCCACCAAAGCATCCCCAAATTACTCCTTCACTATCCGTGCGGCGAAGTGGTTACGGCACCCTCAGATCCAATAGATCACTATCAGTATTGATTCAAGTTTGCTCTTCAATTTGGTCAGGACAGTTCAGAATTTTTATGGTTGTAGCAAAGTTTGCGGTTCTGTTTCGTGTTTACGTTTTTGGTTTTTTACGGTAAGCTAACGATTTCAACATAGTTTCGAGTTGTGTTATAGCCTGCTTGTGATTCGATTTCGATGCGAATTTTGGATTGAATTAAATAAACAGCAAGCAAACAACATTATAACGATAAATGGAATGAGCAAATGCCGGTAAAAATGAAGAAAATGGTGATTTCGTCTTTGCTTGCAAGGTGCTCGATAAAATGCCACAACCAAGTGAAAATTGTGTTCGCTTGCAAGGTACTCTTTATGTGTAGCTAATATTATGCTCAATTTTATGTTTTACAACTACAAGTGAAAATTGCAGGGGAGAGCCTTATGAGAATGTGATATTCTTGCACGAATTTATAAGTTCTTCCTCATTTTGGACACAGACAGTGTTTACATGTTTCTCTGAAAATGTAAATCATAACTACATATTGATTGCCATAGACCTGTTGGGGTTCGGAAACAGTCCTAAGCCAAGAGATTGTTTGTACCCTTTGAAGGAACAGGTGTGTGTTGCTGCTTCACTTCACATATTTATTTTTCTGCTCATTGAATAAAATACTTGTTCCATCCAATAACAATTTCTCAATTATGATTTATGGATAGGAAAATCATTATCAATAATGTTTAAATTCACATGTGTTGCAGAAGAGCGACCACAGTGCACACTGTTCTCATTTCAAGTTAATTTGTGGTGTTTGTTGTTGTTCAATGGATAACACATCCTAACTATTTTAAGTTATTTTACAATATTCTTAAGTTTATTGTTTGAAGTAATTCAAAATAAACACACCCGGATGTTGAATTATATAACCATACATCCAATTCATACTCTTTTTTATCTAACTAGTTAAATAATTTCACTTTATTTCTTATCATATGCACAAATATACTTATCATGTGAAAAGAAAAGGCTATCTCAGGCTATCTCTGTGATTTCATTCAGAACTGGGCTGCTATAAACGAAATTGATGTTTCTCTATTCTTTGTGTTTGTGGTTTTGGTGGTAGCCATACTCTTCTTTTGGAGAAAATGATGCTTGTTTGGTAGCATAATTCCAAATGCTGACCATAGCATTATGCTATTAGGCAGAGAGAAGAAATTTGCACAAAGTTTGGAACATACATGGAAAGACTCCTGAACTAAATATGAGAATTCAATTTGTGGTTTTTAAAATTTTGCCCAGGCTTCATAATTTTTCTGGCTTCGCCACTGGAGGTGGGGTGATTTTGGCATCTCTATCAGCCTTAACCCGGGGGATGTCTCGACTGTCCAGGATCTTTGCAGTCTGCTGATGCATGTTATTATGGCCGTGGCCGAGAGAGATAGCGTGGGCTGGAAGCCGAACTTCTCTGTAGGTTTCACGGTCAGAAGTTGCTATGATATTATCAGCAGTTTTCTTCATTCTCTTGGGCCTGCTAACTGTTTCGATTCGGTTTTGATTTCAATTTGAAAGTTGGAGGTTCATCATAGGATCAAAGCCTTTGATTGGAGATGTTTCATTAATAGAGTACCGACGCGAGATTTGTTAGCTATTATAGGTATTGTTCCTAATAATACCAACATTAATTGTGTCTATTGTAGTGTTTTTGGAGAATCTTCAATTCACGCTCTCTTGTTGTGTCGAATTTCTGACCTTGTTTGGAAGGAAATGACCGAGTGGATCAGTTTGTTGAGTTTAAAAAATATAGTTTTAAAGAAATATTGTAAATTGAAGAAAGCGAAAAGAGTCAAGGAAGGATGCGTTTGGGTTACAATTTGTTGGAGTTTGTGGATTCTTAAGAATGCCATTATTTTTAGGAATGTCGATTGGAACCTTTTAGACGTGGTTTGGGAAGCTACTCTTGCGCGGAGATGGTCTTTCATCGGAAAAATTACTCATTCCAATTGCAACTTCTATAAATTTAACAAAAACTCTTTGTTTTATTTATCTTAGATTTTAATTGGTGTATAATTTTCTTATGTCGTGGTTAGTCTCGTTCTTTAGTAATCGGGATTGAGAATTTTTGTTCTCTTATCAATATATCACAGTAATTATTTATATTAAAATGAAGTTTCAGAATAGTTATAATTCATTTTAATGAAATACTATTTTTTTAAAAAATTATTTAATTGAAATATTAAGTATGATTTAATTGTGAGACCTTATTAATTATCACAATGTTATTTTTTAAGTGTTCATGATCAAATTTTATTGTAAAATAAAACAACAATATTGTAAAGAGACTATTATGTAAATAAATTGAGGAAATAAAATATCAAATATTCACATATATAAATATTAAAAATAATATTTATATTAGATTGATCCACCATAAAAAAATTAAATGGTGTGTTTTACAAGTGTCATACTCATTATTTTTAATTCCAAAAAGTGATTTTCTGAAAACTTGTTTTTCCTTCCACTTTTTCTATGGTTATTGACGTGTATTTTATTTATTTGCACGTGTTGTGATTTATTATATATATTTATTTAGATTGATGGATGCAGTCAAATGGGGTTGAGCTGAGAAAAGTAGAGGGAGTCCTTATATAACATAAGCTGACCGTTAGTTTGTTATATGTTAAAATGTTAGTAAATAAAGGGAATAAGTCTAGAAACTATGAGAAGTAAAATGTGGTCAATTAAACATCCTTGTTAACGTTGACGCTTCATGCATTTTGGCCATATAAAATTGTTGTGTAGTATTAGTTATTTTCATTGTTGACCTCTTGAGTTATTTCTTCAAGTTTCTAGTATTTTCCCTCCTTTGTTTTAATGGATGATATCTAGAGTCCTTACAATTTTGACATTTATAATATGATTTTTTCCTCATTTGTTGTTAACATAAGTCGTAGCGTAAGATAGAAATTGTAGAGAAAAATAAAGAGTACACATTATTAAGATTATATTATTAAAGTTTGACAATTTTTTTGGGATTATTATAAGGATTTGAGAAACACTTTAAAAGTAAGTTTTTGTTTTTATATTAAGAGTTTGAGAGATTGAAAAATATTTCAGTAAAATATAAAATTTAGTTTGAGAATTTCAAAGACAATTTTTTGTAGTTTATATTATAATCTCTTGTAATAACATTTGAATTATAATGAATCAGAGACTAGTTCTCTCCTCCTGATATAAACTATTTTGATTGAATTGTGTAAATAATTTCTTTGGATTCTTGACTATTGTATATTTTGTTGCTTAAAGTTATTTGATTAATTGTCATTTGTTGAAGTATACCTTAAAATCTTTGCTGATGAAGAGAAAGAAAACATATTTCGAAATTGTCAAAAATCAAAAGGTCAAAAAGTAATCTATCCGAGCGATTTACGGGTATCGAGTTCGATCGGTTCGATTTATTAATGTTAGAATATTTCATATTAATTTGAAAATCATATAAACTAATATAAAAAGATATTATATGATATTTATAATATTTTAAAAGATATTATAAGATATATATTTATAATATTCTAAACAATATTATAAGATATATATTTATAATAGTCTAAGAGATATTATAAGATATTTATAATATTCGAGAGATATTATAAAATTATAATAATAATATATTTTTATTCTAACATTAAAGGAGATATGCTTTGGGATTTGTTATAGATTTTTGGATTTTAACTATTATAAATATGTATTTTTCTATTATTTTAGTATTACAATCTTAGAGCTTACATCAACAAGGGAGAATAAAGATTTAAAGGCATATCATAAAATTTTGGCTATTCTAAAGGGAAACCTTAAAAAGGCAAGAGTTTTTGGAAAACCTTTGGAGTTGTTTAGGGAAATTGGGAGGGTTATTCATATATTAAAGGTTGAAGAGGTTGAGAAACACTTTGGTAGAAAATAGAGTTAATTTTTTAGCGTCTTCAGGATTGTTATTGGGAACATGAAGACAAAGACTATTTTCTAGTAACTCATATGTAATATCTTGTAACAACTTTAGAAAGTTATAGTGAATTGAAGAGTTGATCTCTCCCCCAGAGTAGATCGTTTGATCGAGCTGGGTAAACAAACCTTCGTCTTTTTTTCTTGCCTTATTTTGTTATATTATACGTGTACGAATTATAATTGCTGAAGACAATTTATTTTAGTTGCTACTATTCTTTGTCTCACAAATTGATATTGAATTTTTTCGTAATTCACAACAAAATTCACAATATCATTGTTCTTTGTTCTATACATCATAGTCTGTGTGTGCGAAAACACAATTAAAGTCTAGGCCAAAATCACCATGCAATTAATTTTAGGGTTACTCAATTTTTTTCATACGATAACAAGTCAAATGAGTGTAAACACATTAAAATAAGTAAACTGAATCTTTCTCAAGTCTCTTGGAGTCTATTGTAGTCATAAAAACTCTAGACTACGTTAAAACAAAGTAAGACTCAACAATATGGATTTATAACCATATTTCGTGTTAATAATGTCACTAACTGAATGGACGAAAAATTGTAGAACCACAACCGAAGATATTTGTGCGCATAATCAAATAGTCAACAAAATCAACTTTCACATATCAAAAACAAATTTGGTAGATCGGATGGGACATTGGGACAATACCGTTAAAAATCTAATTAGCAGGTAATTAGTATGTTTAGTGCAAAGATATTGCTCAAGATAACCACACCCTTGAACAAGAAAAAAAGTAGCACTAATACAACCAAATTCTCTCAATTATTTTTCACCCTAATGGAACTAAGGCATCTTCTGTGAAAATAAAAAATAAAGAAGAAGAGAGTGCAAAATGAAATGATATTGTTTTAATTTCGAAAACTAGTGTGAAATAGTATGAGGAGGAATCATCTAATTCTAAGAAAAGAATTGACTCAAAAAGAAAATGATTCTCGAGTCTTTTTAATGTTTTAATTGATTAACTTTAGTTGTTAATCAATTAGGCAATCCTAATATGAAAATTTATCATGATATAATTGGACATGATTTTTACATCAGAGTAGAATCTTGTCTTTCTAATATCTAAACATGATAGAAATGATTGGATCAAGCCTAACTACTGCCCTAACTAGATAGGTGATGAATTATTTCAAGAGTTACTAAAGTATTGGGCATTAGATGTGTTATACGAGATGCCAACAAAAGGAAAAAAAAACATAGAGCATATGAAAAAGAGGTCGGCTTGCACCATGAGGAAGTATTAGTACTTCCCAACATACACATCAGATGATTAATCACTAATTTTTAGAATTATATTTTTATTTGTTATTTAATTTGTATTTTTTATATATATATATATATATATATATATATATATATATATATATATATATATATATATATATATATATATATATATATATAAGAACACCGTTTGGATAATCTCCACGATGCTTGTAAGGTGAGATCGTAGATGTTAGAATATTAGTTTATGGGGATCTTTTCAATCAAAGTGGTATTGTTAGTGATCGTTACATCCCTCAGCATTTTCCTCTTCGTTCTTTATATAGTCATCCCTTTGGATCATCATATTCCTTCCATAATGAATAATAATGCGTCGTTGAACGTTTCTCAGGATTCAATTTCCAAAGTTACACCCATCGTCATCATAATTGCTATTGATCTTGAGTCATAATGGGTCACCGAATCCTTTCATAACCTCCGTATGAATCTTGTATTTTCCTTAAACGTTACAAACTGTTGCGTACTCCGACAACCTGGCTCTTATTGTGGTTCGACTTGTGTGTCAGTTCCGTGTACCTTCATGACCCTGACATCTAGTTAACCAATCCGGGCTAGGATGGAATGGCTTATTTTTTAAAATTGTGCATCTCCATGATCCCGACACATAGGTAGTCCACCTGGGTTCTGGCTAGTCATAAAGATTCTTAACTTATGAATCATTACCTTGTCCTAAACTAAAGAGATATCTCGACTAAAAATGTCAAAATTCTGAGATGTACATAAGCCTCATAAACACGAAGTATGAAAGGATGAAGTGTTTGGATAAAGAATCTCGGCAACAATCTCATCCATGGGAACCTTTCCACGACTTGGATTTTGAACCGATTAGATCCCAACCACTATTTTGATCAGATGATGACGTATGCTTACGTGTCAATTTGGTATTGATTTTAAAAATTCCACCCATTGGGATTTCTCTCTCTCTCTCTCTCTCTCTCTCTCTCTCTCTCTCTCTCTCTCTCTCTCTCTCTCTGTAATGATGGCTTTTATGGGGAAGCTATTTTCATTGTGACTTTTCAGCATACCTACCATTACTTTATCAAAGCCTTCCATGAATAAATATTCAACATCTTTTTCTCAGACTTTTCTACTCTTGAGATTTTGAATATTTTGATTTTCTCTTCCAGTGTTGTTTTTAAAGCTTCACGCCATCAACTACTATTTAAAAAAACAACTTTTGGTATTCTTGTATCTGCCTTACTTTTCTTTTGTTTTTAACTTTAATAATGGTAATAATACATGAGAGCGATGACCAGGGAAACACATTGATTCCTCGAAATGTCCGGAAGAGAAAATATCTTTGTGACTTATGTGAAATTCTGGTGCAGCATACCCAGATGTCCTATTGGATGTCGAGACATCCGGTCTGTCATGAAATACACACAAGCAAGATATACACAATATTGAAAGGTAAAGAACACAAGTGATTGTTAACCCAGTTCGGTGACAAACACACCTACACTGGAGGCTACCAAGTTAGGAATAAGATTTCACTATCAGTAGTACTATTTTATGTAAAAACCTCTGGTTTACAGATAAACAACATCCGGTTTACCTAGTCACTATCCAATGCAACCTTTGTCTTAGAACCTCATCTAAGACAAGAGAACCTCTGCTCACTCCCTAGTGATACCTAACTATTACAACCCTACAACACCTATTTAAACAACAACTGCAACACACACTTCCATGACAATACCTAGCCAAGACTCTTGACTACGAACAACAACTTGGAGTTGCTTCAAAGCTTCCTCCAAGAACAATACACCTCTTACCTATGGGCTTCGAGGTACACAGTACATCTCTTGCTTCACAGCTTCGAGACAGACATGGTGATCTTCCCACAACCGGGAGATTCACCTAGACAAACCCTAGATTTCTACATCTTGAATTGTTCTCAAACTAGGTTACAAACCCTTATATTTATATCCTATACCCAACTGGATTTGGGCTTCTAATCACAATTAACTGGCCGTTACAAATAAGCAGTAACTTCTGATACAATCAAGGTCTTCAACCATTTGTTTCCTAAATAATCTCTTTATTTAGAAACTGTATATTCTTCAATCTTTCTGACGTGATTCTTCTGAACTTTAAATCTGTGCCTACTAAGATTGCACCATATCCCTGATTATTCTGCCATTGTTAAATCATAACAGATTTAACTAATTCACCTCAACTCAGGTGCGATATCGTGTGTTGTTATATATGGCATCTCATACGACATGTCATTCCAGATGTTGCGACATCTCAACGTAACATGTTTTAACATGAGACAGGACTACTTGCTCAACCTGTTTTTGTCTACAAGTTAATTCAGCCTATCTACTAAACCTGCTTTTTTTGTTTTACTAAAATTAATGCCAATCCTAAAACAGAAAACTTACATTAAGTTTAAGAGAGTGTAAAGATAATTTGGGAAGGGTTGAATTAGATTGTATTATTAAGTAAGTTTATGGCAATTTTGATGCATCTGTTAGCAAAACAGATTTAGAATCTTCTTCATCAGATTCTGTAGAAATATTTTGGAGATGACTGGGTATTCGTTCTATCCAGAAGTAGAGAGCTATGATCGGAGTTCAATTGATGATCAGTACATTTCCATACTCTAGTTTGAGAAAAAAAATTCCTCCACGGACAATGAAAAAATGCTATATTAGAGCCTTGCATTCATGGTGAACGAATTTGCATGACCCGTCCTCAGGGATTGTCAAATGAATTCTTCTACTTTTACTATGGGGTGATTGAGGAGTTTAAGATTCGTATACCACTTACTAACTTTGATTCGGATATTCTCAAAACCCTAAATGTTGTTCCATCTCAACTTCTCCCTAATAGTTGGGGTCAGAGAATCCTGCCATGGACGTTTTGCTTACAAGCTTTAAGTTCAAGTTTGTATTCATTTTTTGAAATAGTGGTTGCAAGTCGGTCTCCTTTTTTACAAGGTACTGGGAGCTGAGTTTAAGGTATGTTGAATATTTGTCACCACATTTGCAAATATTTTGGTTGATAATGTTTGTTTCTTCTCTTCGCTTTGTTTCTTATTGTCGTTTGTCCTATTAGATATTACACGAGAGTCGTTGTTGTGCAAAGTTTGAGGGAATAAAAGATGAGCAAGATTGGAAGCCATTATTGATGATGATTAAAGATTCAAGACTTAAATCAACAGTAAATTCCACCATTTTTTTTTTTGTTAAAGAAAACCATTTTTTAGAGAAATTGTTGTTAACTCAAATGAAGGAGTCAGAAAATTACAAATTGAAAACTATACAAAACATTAACTTTTGTGTTTTCATATTATGATAGAATTAGAATAGAGTTAAATATGTTAGAGATCCCTATAAATATGTGATCCTGTATTTTTAGTCCCTAAATTTTTTTTGATGAATGGTTCTTCTAAAAATTTTATGCATGCAGTTTTAATTCCTGCTATTTTTTAAAATTTTAAAAACTCTTTAATCACCCTTTTATTTTTAAATTTTAGAATATTTTTTTATACAAGTTTAGAATATTTTAAAATGCGAAGAATTTTATATGAATTTTTCAAATTTCAAAAAATAATGATAAAAGTAATGAAAATCTCAACTTAAAAATTAAATTTTAAGTTTTTTTTAAGGAACTTTTTAAAACGTTATAAACATATCTGCAAAAGAATCATTTAAAAATATACATTAATTTTTCAGTAGGGACTAAAAATACGTACATAATAATTTTGTAGAGACTAAAATATGTTATTTGTTCTTCTTATAATGACAAAAAAAAAACAAAATTTTGTTATTTTATCGGGACCAAAGATATATTTAACCTAATAAAATATTACAAATTGGAAACTATTAGCTAGCATTTGTGTATTTAAATAACACAGAAAATATAAATTTATTTCGTTTCTTACCCTTCAGTTTATTAGTACTTGAGACAATTAATTTTTAGAAACAATTATAAGTAACGAAAATTTAAGTATTATACATAATAATTGTTCATAACAATTAAATGATATTTAGTCTAAAATAACAAACCACCAAGAATGAAATGTGAATATATTTTTTAACTATAAATAAATAATCACAGACAAATTAATAAATTAAATTTATGAGTCAAATAAAAAGTGGTTGTTTGTCTGCATCTCCCTAAACAAAATGTCACACTCATTCAACAAAGAATCACTTATAAAAAAAGAGCTTCTTCCATCATGACCACTTTCACAAGCAGCCACATCAAAATCACTAAAATCATTTCTTTCCTTCTTAGCTTTTCTACCTTCTGCAGCTTCATCATCAACACGGTCATCAGAAGAATGCTTACCAGTAAGCTTCTGCACCACAGACTTAAAACTCATGGCATCAGTTTCCACATATTGTGTTGTAATAATCACAATCTTCACTGGCTTCTTGTTATTGCTGCAACCACCACTCTCCATCTAAAACTTCACGTTTTAAATAATTAAACCTAGAAAAGTTGCTCAATTTTTTAATCACAAAGTTTTATTCTACTTTTATTTGAATGTGTTGTGAATTATATATAGTTATAATAATGGATGTTGTCATGTAGGGTTGAGTTGACGATTGAGAAAAGTTGAGAAAGTCATTAGATGATATAAGCTGACCGTTGGTTTGTTATATGTGAATGAGTCTGGAATATATGAAAATGTTAGATATGGTCAATTTATGATGCTACCTGTCATGCTCCTTCAACTCAGTTGTTTGTGGCCACAAAAATATTTGTGGTAGAAGCTATCTTAAATACGGTTTATATCAATTTTGAGACAAATAAAATATTATTTATTCTAAAAATAAAATTGTTTGTGACTCAGCTTGATTCACATATAAAAAATTTAATTGAATTTGAAAAATCTGATTAAATTTATTGTGTTAATTTAAAAAAATAGTTAATACTCAAATTTAAATTTTAATAATTTTAATATTAATATTAATATTATAAAAATACGTTAAAATAATATATGTTGTGTAAAATATAAAATATAATAGAATAAATCCAACATCAGTATATGATCAATTTTAGTAAAAAAGGTAAATTAAATTATTAAAATTTATTAAAACAATAAAAAATCAATAAAAAATTGATTAGTGGAATATATTATAATAATAACTATTTTGATGTGGAGTAGAAATCAAAAGTAGAATGGTGAAGTCTACCGTGGAAGGTCTCTAAAATGGTGGTAAAGGTCTTTGATGGACAAAAATGAGGTATATCTGTAAGGTTAGCATTCCAACACCCAAGTTAGTGAAATCTAAGAGGAGAAACTTTTAAGTGTGAAAAATCAGTCGTACTTTGAAAGCAGTGCATGACTTTAGTGTGGGGCTCCTTAGCAATAGTACCTATATTTTCCAGTTTGAGTGGACAAAACTTTGGATTTGGTCTTGCGTTGGGCAGGTCTTATTTGGCCGTTTGGTCAAAATATTGGATCCTTAAGTCCTTGTTATCGGACATGGAGCTAGGATTATTGTGGGATTGTCGAGACTGACCTCAAGGAGTTATGTATTCAAATGTTCTGACCGTTGGAAGATATTTCTTGAGGAAGTCTTTGGAAGACACCCTCCATTCCAAAAAGGAGTTGGAGGAAGAGGGGTCAGATCTTAATGACACGATTTAGTGTCGATCTTTGGTATCTATTTTGAACGAGCAAGAGAGCAGGTTTCCTTCTTCTACCTCCAGCTGAACCTAAGCAAGTTGGACTTCCTCAAAGTTATCTGTGATGATCATCTGGTGGACGATGAGGTTGTGTCATTGGAGCCCGAAGGATCCTCTCTATCTCAAGATGCTCAAGATGACAGTGTGACTATGGAGAAAGATGAACTTGAAGCTTCCCAGCCGGAGGATGCCATCATAAAGGAGGCAACTCATGAGGAAGGTTAACAGTTTGAGTTTTTTGTGGTGTTCCTTGGCCTTTAGTGGTCATTGTTGTATTTCTTTGCCCTTATGGAGATTTTCGTAAATGTTAAAACATCAGTGTCCTTTGGATGCCTTTCATATTAATTGTTGTTTACTTTTTTTGTTTTTCATAGCAATTTCCATGTGATTGTGTTGATCCTTATTTGGAGTTATTTGTTGACACCATACTCTCCATGCACAAATAAAAAGTAGACAATGTAGCACCCAACTGATTAAAATTTGCTCGCCCTATACATATTGTAAGAAGATGAGGCATTAATAACCAAATATGTGGCCTTAACTTCTTTGGCTTGATCTTGCTCTTCAAAGGTGGTCTTTAGCGTAATGTAGCATTTCACTTGCACCTGCTCCCCATAGAATCCAACTAGCGAGATCTTGAAGGGTTTTAGGTCAATAAGATCGAGGTGGAGTCTTTCAAATGCATCCCAATATAGAATATCTGCAAAACTTTCTTTGTCCACTAGAACTCTTTTGATCTCTCATTCATAACACCTAACTGTAATGACTATGTGGTCATCTTGTGAGAGTGGATGCCCGTTAAGTCTTTCTCCATGAAGGCGATTTTGGCTTCTAGTGTCTTTTATTAACCTTCGCCTTCAACATTAGGGATATCTTCTATATCCAAGATTTGGTGAGCATACATTCTACGGGTGTAGCTAGTCTCCCCACCTTTGACAAATCTTCCTACAATAGTATTGAGCAGGTGGTGCACGAATTTGCTATCCTCGTCTTGGGATGCCTCTTTTTAATTGCTTGACCTGGGGCTCCCTACGCCGTCTAGCCTACGAGAGATGGATTTGTATGATCCCCATGAAGAGTCTTCTTTGACATATTTCTTAAGGTGCCCCTCATAGATTAGCCTTTTGATCTCTTTCTTAAGTTAATAACAATCTTTAGTATGATGTCCTTTAAATCGAAGAAACTTTCACCTTCTACTTGGTTCAGGACCCATCACGTCCATTTTATGAGATGGAGGTGTAAAGATGTTGGGTAGGCGAAGAACCTCGCGCCAAATTAGTTCACGACGAGTGTTCAGGGCGTGGAGCTTTCTTCTGTCTTTTCTACTCTCTTGAATGCAGTCTTATCCTTGATGGTAAAGGTATATATATACTCTTCCTTTGGTTGTGTGTGCCTTTGGTGTTAGGAACAAACTCTTTGAAATCACGTGTCGCCTTCTTAGCGTTGCTCTCTTCGCCTTTCATGAAACATTCTACCCTTGTGATCAACTCCACTAACCAATGGATGGCTTTTAGGCGAGAAACTCATTAAAGTGTCCCATCTTGAGTCCATTTTAGAACGAACTTACAAACATTTCTTGTTTTGGAGGGACGACCTTAATGGTGGCTTCATTGAACCGAGAGAGATAGTTCCTTAACGACCCTGAGGCACTTAGTCGTATGTTGAATAGACTGGTAATGGACATCTTCCAATGACAGATGATAATGAACTAGTGTACGAGCTTCCTCATCAGTTCTTGATAATTGGCGATGAAAGCTCAGGGTAGACCCATATACCATCGCAAGGTTGTATTCTTGAAGGTGCTAGACAATAACTTGCATTTGAGGGAGTTAGACGCTCTGATGATGGCCATCTGTGTGCTTATGGAGGCAACATGTTCATAAGGATCGTTACTCCCATCAAACTTGGCCAGAGAGATATACTTGAATCCTTCATGGACAGACGCTTCCCATATTTCGTCCAAAAGTGGTTGTGGATCCAACACTTCCATCTCCTCTAGGGGATTGGTTGTTGGCACTATCGGATATTAAGTATGTTTTATTATAGGGTTTAATTTTAACGATGTAATTCATCCATGGCGGCACACATCTCCACCACGACATTGGTATCAATTTTCCCCGGGTGTACCTTCCGACATAGGGGAATGTGATCTCCTGTTAACCATGGCTGAGAAGGTCTGGGTACAAAAGCTGGGGTGATAGTGAATGTGGTGATTGTATAAGAAGGTGTGGCTCAAGTTAGTTTTACCGAGGCCCCACGATGGGTTCCTTTCTACTAGTTAAAAAGTACAGGTGTATGTGGTATCTCTACCAGGGTAGAGGCTAATAAGAGGCCTTAGTAGATTTATAACAGTTAGGCTGGCAAGGGCTTGCCCGCGACGGTGAGAGGACCTACATGATGGTGTTTTTGGTGGTAAGAAATTACAGATCATATGAGATGTGAGAAGGTTTGTGTTATGAATATTCTGGTTAATTTATGATATATCTTTCTCGTGTTAAGACAAATTTATTTATAGAGGCTCTCGAGCCTAAAATTAGTAAATCCTAAGAAGTGGTAATCGCCCCCCTTGATTGGGGGAGACTATTGACCACCTATTTTCTTAGGAGTCAAGGTATGACTCAGTCTGCATGATTGGTGGAGGGAAAGTGTCATTTTATACATGTTTTATCATGAGTAGTAGCCTCCATACTACACAAAGGTAGCACCCAGGTGTCGTTCTTATTTGTGACTCTCACAAATATAACACTAAACATTACAATTAAGTCTGGGTAGTTATCCCCAAAGGATTAATAGTTCATAGGGTTAAATTATCCAAGAGGATCAAAGGTCCAGAGAGTTGAAATCACAAGAGGTTGAGAATGTTCCAAATGGTCTTTATTTTAATTAAAAAAGTTGGAATTTATATATGGATGATCATACTTTTGAATTTAAACATATTCTTTTATGAAGAGATTATTTTAATTCTTCTTTGTTAAATTAAATCTATTTTCATCTATGGATTTGTAAAAATATCGGCCTATTGATAGTATGGATCAATAAAGTTTATGTCTAAAATCCCTTTCTTAACATAGTTCCCAATGAATTGATGTTTAATCTTTATGTGTTTTTCTCTGGAGTGAGAAATAGGATTTTTAGATAATAAAATGGCATAAGTATTGTAAACATAGATATGAATCTTAATTTTCTTTATCTTATAATCTTCAAGTTGATGTTTCATCCTAAAAAGTGGAGTTTGACAACTTGCAGCTAATATGTATTATGCTTTTGCAGTAGACGACATAAATATTTGTTGGCTTTTTCTTGCAGGTGAGATGATATTTTCACATAGGAATTGGCAACTTTAGTGGGACTTTTTCTTTCCACTCTATCTCTAGCATAGTCAACATCACAAAATCTAACTAGGTTGTACTCATTTTATTTGTTTATAAAACAAGTCAAGGTTAATTGTACCTTTTAAATATCTAAATATCCTCTTAATAAAACTTAAATGAGATTCTCTAAAATTTGATTCAAAACGTGCACACAAATATACACTAAACAAAATATCAGGTTTAGAAGCAATGTGGGAGATCATATTACACCTCTGTGTACCTTTTGATATGCCTTTGTGCTTACATTTAAGGATAATATCCATACTCGCGGATATCCACGGACAAAATCTGTCACGGGTACGAGGCAAATAGTTTAAAAGATATTCACAGATAAAATAAATGAATATTTAAATACCCGTTTATTAATGGATATGGATACGGATTTAATGTTATCCATACCCGCGGATATCCGTATCCGTTAATAAATTATAAAAATTATTTAAATATTATTAGTTTATTATACTCTATCTTTTCATCTTCTAATAAATAGAAAACTAGTCTCCTTTATATTATATACAAATTTTATTGGCCATTTCATATTTAAGCTTCTTCTATACTCCATAACTCACTTTAATAATTTCATTGTCCAACCAATCAATACCGTTCTTCTCCCATCCAACCACTGTCATTCTTTCTACTTCTCCGTCGTCCGCTTTTCTACCATAATTCTCAACACAATATCATTGTTTTTTTTGTTAAAAATAAAATGTATGGATATTATGCTTTGGTGAAAATGAAGGAAATTAATATGATGAAATTTTGTTGTTAAAATAAGAGAGATTTGTATGAATGTTATGTGATAATAACATCTTGTGTCTTAAAAACAAGTTGAAAATATTTTTTCGAAACATAATTCTAGAAAAATAGTGTTATCCATTGATATCTGTAAATATCCACGGATATCTTAAAACCCGCGGATTACCCGTTTAGCGGATATCTGAAGGATATGGGACGGATATAGATATCATATTTATCCAACGGGGCAGATATGGATATCATACTATCCGTCCTCATGGATATCCATTTACATCCCTACTTACATTCCACCATGTCAAACTTCTTTAGAAGCTCTTTTGTGTATTTAGTTTGGTGAATGTATACTCCCTCAATACAATTATTAATTTGAATATCCATAAAAAACTTAAATTATATATCATTAGTATCATTTCAAATTTAGCCTACAATATCTTAGAAATATTTTTGACAAAAGTGGCATTAGTTTACCAAAAATTATATCATGAACATATATTTGAACTACTAAAATTTCATTCTCTGTTATTTTACTAAATAAGGAATTATCACTTTGACCTATGGAAAAATCATTTTTATGATTTGTTTGAGATTATAAAGTGACCCTTTTTATTTTGTGAACATGTTTTGGATGTTCAAAATCTTCGAATCTAGGAGATTATGTTACATACACTTTTTTGTTAGCGTTAGCGTTTAAGAAAGCACTTTTGACACTCATATGATACTATGTGATATCATAGTTTACAATAGCATGTAATAACAATATAATTTTTTTCTAATATAGCTTGAGGCGTAAACAATTTAGTATAATCAATACCTTATGGCTAACTATAAAATTGAGCTTCTAGTCAAGATTTGTTTCTTACCACTTCTGCTTCCTCATTAAGCTTGTTTTTGAAAATCCATTTGATTAAAATGACGTGATTTTCTTTTAGTTGTGGCACAAGATTATTTTATCTTTAAGTACTCAAATTTTCTTGGATCCTTTAAGGTCCGTCCTAGAAGGTTTCATATTCTTCAACCTTTGAAACTTATAAGTTTTTATCAAGAAGCAAGATGTTTTATCATAACTATTTTTAATCAAAATGAACCAACCACGCATGTTGGTGTTTTTGGAGTATCTACTTTAATAAAGTGGTTCATCCTTTCTTAGATCATTGAATCCCTCTTTCCTCTCCATATTCCATTAGCAAGGAAATCTTGAAAGTATTTTCATATTTTTCAAAGTCACAACTTCTAGATATATATGATTGAAATTTTTCTTTTATAATGGAGATTTCTTTTTTAAAACTCTAAATCTCATTGTTCACAGAGATTTATTTTTCAATTAAAATAATGTAATGCTTTTACAAAATTTTAAAATTTCAAGATTCTCTTTTAGCATTGTTATCACATATTTTAAAGTAGAAATGAATTACAGTTTATACAAGTGAAATTCTGCTTCATCATATGTATCCTCCTTATTATCAAAAGTTGTGGCCATCATTGCGTTATTTTCTTCTTCATAATCTTCTTCTTCCTCTTCAAGATTATCTCATTATTCCATCAAAACCTTCTTATTCCTTCAATTGAAGTTTTCGCCTTTTGATGTTATGAAGCTTTAGACATTTCTTGAAGTGGCCTAACTTGTTGCAACCAAAGAAAACTTTCTAGTCTTCCTTCTTAGTCATAGAAGCAAATCCTCTATATGGTTGAGAAACTCATCCGAGGAAATCCTTTTGGAAAAAACTTGGTTCCTCTTTTTTATAAAAGTAATTGATCTCTTCATCATCCCTTAAACCCCTTCATCCTCTAGGGCCTCATTATGTGACTCCATTGTCTCGGCTTGAAAAGCCTTAGCTTTTGGCAACTTTTTCTTTTGAATTTAAGGTTATAGGTTCCATATTCCTTAGAGATTTATTTTTGTTTAACTCAAGCTCATGATTCTCAAAGATCTGAAGAGTTTCTCAAGTCCCATGTGTCAAACACAAAAATATATCGTAAAACTGTGTATTTTCTCTTGCTGTATTATTCCTATATATATATATATATATAATCTATTTCCTTAATTAAGGAGATGCTAAAATAATTACATAATTACAACTATTAATAACCAATATTTTTTAATAATGAGGAAATCATCTATGTCTTTATTATGCTAATAATAGTCAATATTCTGTAATCAATTCCATTGACATCCCTCCTCAAATTGATGTTGGTAAATCTATTAGCATCAATTTGCTGACAAGGAAATTAAGACGCTGACGTGTCAAAGGTTTGGTGAATATGTATGCAATTTAAACAGAAGTGAGACATGAGGCAGAGTAATAAATCTACGATCGTAAGCTTGCCGGTGGAATAATAATTCTATGTGTTTTGTCCGTTCATGGTAAACAGAATTTGCTGCAATTTGTATGGCACTTGTATTGTCAGCATGCAACGAAATTGGTTGTGTTTGTGAAATACTAATCTCTTACAGAAGACCATGCAACCAGATAATCTCAGAGCATGCTGCAGACATGGCGCAATATTCTCATTCAGTGGATGACTTAGAGACTGAGTCTTGTTTCTTACATTTCCATGAAATTGGTGCATTTCCTGAAAACATACACCAGCCAGTAGTAGATTTCCTAGTGTCTGGACATCCGGCCCAATAAACATCGCTGTAGGCTTTGAGTTGTGGAGATGCACAAACAGGAAGAATATACCACGATTGGAGGTGCCGACGAGGTATATAATAATACGGTGGACTGCTGAAAGATGCAAGTGCCGAGGGGATTGCATGAATTTGCTTATTGTGTGGACAACAAACAAGATGACTGTTTGTGTAATGGTTAGGTAGATAAGACTCCCCACAAGTTTTCTATAAACAGTCGGGTCTTGAAAAAGTGTACCTTCATCCCATCAATATTTCACATTTACTTCCATGGGGTTGTCAACCATAGTTACATTGACAAGACCAATGGGCTTAATCAAATCATGAACATATTTGTGTTGGGTAAAAAAAAGGCCTTCTTGTTGATATTGCACTTCTAATCCCAAGAAGTAAGTTAGTTGGCCAAGATCTTTCATGTGAAAAGTGGACTGCAACAATTTCTTGATTGTTGAAATAGACTATTGATCAAATCCAGTGACTATAATATCATTCACATATACAAGGAGTAACACAATTTCCTTGGAGGTGTTTTGTATAAAAAGGGAGGGACCGTACCGACTTTGTGTGAATGAAAAGCCACAAAGTGTTATTCTAAATTTTTCAAACCATACTCTTAGGGTCTGTTTCAATCCATATAAAGAACGCTTCAGTTTGCAAACAACATTAGGCGATGGATAAGCTATACCTGTAGGGAGTTTGATGTAAACTTATTCCTTAAGGTCACCGTGTAGAAACACATTATTTACATCCATCTGGTGTAGGTGCCAAGATTTGGATGCTGCAATGGCAAGAATAATGAGCACGATAGTCATCTTGGCCACCGGTGCAAAAGTCTCCTTATAGTCAAGACCAAATTCTTTCTTAATTCCAAGAACAACTAGCCTAGCATTGTAACGATCTATTGATTCATCTGAGCGAAGCTTTATAGTGAACAAATATTTACTACCAAGAGGTTTAATAGATGGAGGACAAGAAACAACATCCCATGTCTGATTTTCTTCTAGTTCTAGAAGTTCTGCTTCAATAGCTTCTCGCCATGAGTTGTGCTTCCGGAGGTTTACCAACGCGAGTACTATGACATAGGGAAGCTGGTTCTGGATTAAGTACTTGACCAACAGTCAGAGATAGATCAAGAGGGGGCCTAGTATTGGGTAGCACAGTCGAACGTCTTTGGTAAACCAATAGAGGTTTAGGTGTTTATTCTCCTGCAGAAACATTAGAAAACAACAGCAAAATAGACTTGCATTTAGAAGGGAGAATATCTTGATGAGTTGCAAAAAAACATGTATTTTCTTGAAATATGATATTTCTAGAAACCTGAATCCTACGTAGATTAGGATCATAGTATAGAAAACCTTTTTGGTTGGGCAGCAGTGGAGAGAGCTTCGCACCAAAATCGTGGTGGCGCAAAGGATTCCAACATGAGAGTAAAAAGGACATCAAAAAGATGTCGATTTTTTCTTCCAGCTACCACATTTTGTTGAGGTGTCGAAGGACATGACCTTTGAGATAAAATACCATTGACCTGCAAGAAATCTTGGAATAAATGATATGTGTATTCCCCCATTGTCAAAGCGCGGAATTTTGATTTTGGAAGAAAATTGGGTTTGAACATAAGCTAAAACAATTTTGTAAGCAGAAAATGCTTCATTTTTAAAACGCAAAAAAAAATACCCATGTGAAACGACTATAGTCGTGAATAAAAGTGGTAAAATATTTGTAGTTCCCATGAGATATAACAGGTGATATCCCCCATAAATCATTATGAATCATATCAAAAGGTTGATTTTTATTTGATTGATAGACCGGAAATGGTAGAATTTTACTTTTACCAAGTTTACAAGAATTGCAATCAAATTGAACAACACTAAAAGAAGGAAATTTTTTATTACCAAGCACACCAGATTTCACTAAGTCATGAAGTACATATGAATTTGGGTGACCAAGACGCTTATGCCAAATTTGAAAATCAACAGTAGCAGAATTGCAAGAAACAAAATGTAATAAAGAGCATGGAGACAAAGATTAATAAAGAGGAAAAAGACGTCCAACTTTAGGCCCCTTCACGATCAGTTTCCCTAAGTGTTGATCCTGCACAAGACAACCAGATTTTGACAATTCAACTCTGCAATTATCATCAACTAGTTGTCCGACAGAAATAAGATTACTAGTGAGGCTAGGGGAAACATAAACATTGGTTAAAGAGGAGGAAATATCACCAATTTCTGTGATAGGTAAATTATTACCATTGGCCGTGTAAATTTTAAGATCACCAGAATATCTTGTAGCGTTTGTAAGAGTATCAACATTGTTGGTCATATGATTGGAGGCCCTAGAGTCAAAATACCATGGAGAACAGGGAAGAGAAGGCTTACCTGAAATTCCTAAAGCAGAAAAAACTGAAATTATCATTTGTTAAACCATTTCAGGAGTCATGTTAAGGACGTTGGTGGAAGCAATCTAATCCATACAACCAATTGCAGAAGAGGAACCAACAGAGGCAGTAAAAGCAGGTATAATTTTCTTTGGTGGTCTTATAGGGCATTCCTTAATGATGTGACCTTCTTTTTTGCAATAGTTACAGAACTTGTTAGGACAGTGTGAAGCAAAATGTCCAAGTCCTTTGCAGCAGAAACATTGGACAACACTCATATCTCGTCCTCTAGGCTTACCTTGTACAGCGTATGCAACTACAATAGAAGACAATTTATGTTGTTCCATTGTTGTTTGAGTTAGGAGGTGTTGTTCTTCACGAAGAAGCTCATTAAAGCATGCATCCAAGATGGAGACAATGGCTCTATTCATGAGATTGGACTGGATACCTTCAAACTCAGATCTCAGTTTCATAAGAAATTGATCTCTTAGAGTAGTTTCGTGAATTTTTTTAACTGCAATTTGATTAGTAGTTGACAAATCTTCTTAGACAATGTCAGTGTATTCAGCCCAAAGATTGATAAAATGAGAATAAAATTCAGAAATTGAGAGACAATCCTGTTGAGAAATGGCAATGTCGCGTTCTAGCTGGAATCTATGAGCTGCGTTATTTTGGCTGTATACTTTCTTTAGATAGGCCCACATCTTTGCTGCAGTGTTAAATAGTCGAAGATTGAGAACAATGGAAGGACCAACAGAGCTTATGATCCATGCCATGACTTGAGCATCTTTGACTATCCATTTGGCATGTTCTTCCTTCTGCTTATCTTTGTCAGAAGTAGGTTTGGTGCCATCAACATGACCCCAAAGATCCTTACCAGTGATAAAAATTTGGAATTGGAATGCCCAAGCTGAATAGTTCTTGTCATTCAGGTGAATGAACAAGATATCATATTTGTCATACTTTTTGGTAGACATGAGGCCGAGATGCTGAAATAATTACATAATTACACATAATAATAACCAATATTTTATAATAATGAGAAAATCATCTATGTCATTATTCTGCTAATAATAGTCAATATTTTGTAATCAATTCCATTGACATCATGATGTTCATGTACTTAGCTCTCTAAATAGGTGTAACTTTGGGTCTCCATCTAGAAAGTAGATTTTTAAAGATCTTTTTCACATGATCTAGAATAGTATAACTCTTGTTAAATACATGAAGTCCGGAAACCTTAAGAATATGGTTTTAATATCTTCATCGTCATGCATCTTTAATAATTCATATTGTTGTATCAGTAGCCTAACTTTTGATTCTTTAGTCTATTGATATCCTTTATAAGTACTTACTAGAAAATCATAGATGGTCTTGGATGTAAATTGATTTGGAATTTTAAGAAATTCCTTGAAAGAGATTATGTTGACCATAATGGTTCTTGCTTTATGATGATGTTTATATTTCTTCTACTATGTCATGTTTATGGTTCTTGCTTTCAGTCCAAAGCAACATCTTATTTGTTAACAGAATATAGAACAACTATCTTCAAGCATATTCCAAATATCTTCAAATTTAGACAAGAAGAAACTATAGAGCTTGTTCTTCTACCAAGAAATATGCTCATACTCTCTCTTGAAGAATAACTTTCCTAAGAATTTTTTTTTATCAAAGCACTTGATTATGTATAATTCTTAAAGCACAAAATAATTCATAATGTTATAAAGTTTCTTGCGTAAAGCCTTGTGTAAAAACCAATTGTTCTTCAACATTTGAAAATTTTATTTTCATAAAGGTCTTGAATATTATATTTTTCGATCAATGGGCCATTGGAAATATAGTTGTTGGTGTTAATCAAGTGACTTGAGGAGGTAAATTGTGATAAAAATATTTTTAAAAACTTTAAAAAAAAAAGTTTATTTTACTTGAATGATTTTAAGAAAAGAGATGAAGCAGAAATTACGTCAAAGACTAAAAGAAAAGAAAGAACACACCATAAGTAAAATCAATTTACTCATTAACCAAAAACCACATTAAACAAGAAAACAACATCTTAGTATTTAAAAATACAAACAAGAATAGAAACATAACATATTTTAAAAACATACATATATTATTTAATTTGTCATTGAAACAAAAAGTGTTGGTTTGGCAGCAACTCTCTATGCAACATGTAATATTCCTTCAACAACAAATCATTCATATAAAAAGAGCTTCTTCCAACATCACCATTTTCACTAGCACCCACATCAAACCCACTTTGATTGTTAACGTTTTGAGCTTCTGTAGCTTCATCATCAGAAGAACACTTACCAGTTAACTTCTGCACAACAGACTTAAAACTCATGGCATCAGTTTCCACATACTCTGTAGTGATTATCACTATCTTCACTGCCTTCTTATTGTTGCTGCAACCACCACTCGCCATTCAATATTTCACTCTTCTGATAATAATAATTATAATAATATTTCACTTTTTGAGGCCTTTTTTTTATGGTTACTGACGTATATTATTTTGCTTATTTGCATGTGTTGTGGATTATATATTTATAGGATCATAGGAGTAATATGGTCATGTGGGGAACAGTTGACGAATGAGAAAGGTAGAGTTCTTAGGTGACATAAGCTGACCGTTACTTTGTTATATGTGAATATGAGAAGTTAAGGGAATGGGTCTATGAAAAGTAGGGTGTGGTCAATTAATGATACTAAGGAAAAAATTTGGGTTGCTTAGTGTTATTTATGGTTAATGGGAAACTAAAAGTTATATCAATTACTCGCTCCGTTCCTTTTTATGTGTCATTTTAGCAAAAAGCTCTTCAACCAAGATAGTGGATTGTTAGAGTTATTTTTCCTATAATACCCTTATTTATTTTTCTCTTTCCAAATAAATTCATTCATACACTCTCTTTTTCCAATAACTAATTGAAAAATGTGAGGTGGAGTTATTGAGAAAATAGGGGTATAATTGACAAATTATAACATTAAATTATAAAACGACACTTAAATAGGAACACAAAAATTCTTCTAAAACGACACTTAAAAAAGAACGGAGGGAGTATATATTTTCTTTTTAGAAAGCAGGTATCTTCGCTGCAAAGACTAATCACTTTAGTCGAAAAAAAATTATAATAAACAGTAAAATTCTCTTAAATTTCTTTTAACATTGTTGATATTTAAAAATATAGCACAAATAAATTTGTTTAATTTTTTATTTTTAAATTAAATAATTTTATCTTATTTATTAGAAGTCTTAAATTTTGTCGGATATGATTGAGTGTGTTAAGAAAAATAATTTAAAATATTTTATTTTTAAGAATTAAATAAAAATAATACTAAATGATTGAATGCTAGGTATTATATCTAACAAAGTTCTAGAATATCAATGTAAAATCCAATTTCATTTTATAAATTTATGAAACAAAAGTCTAGTCTCTGAATTGTCAAATGATTTCTCTCTTTTTTTTCTTTCATATAATAAATTACAAATAACATTATCTTTTTTAACCATAAAAGTCAACTAATTCATATAATAAATTAATTTACCAATATTATTTAGTAAGGCATAATCTCGTCGAACCACATATGTGTTTTTTTTTTTTAATATTGATATTTGATTATGAAAATCATATATGTTGTTGGCATTATAAAATTTATGGAGGTTTTTCAGAATTTGCGTGCGGAAAGTTTTGAGCGAAATATGAGAATTACTCCCTCCATTTTTTATTATAAGCAAAATTCTACTTTTTAAATACATTGAATAATTAATGTATTAGGACTATATATAGCCTGAATACATTAACTATTCAATGTATCTAAAAAGTGAAATTTTGCTTATAATAAAGAATGGAGGGAGTATACTTGTATAAAAATTATTTTTTGTAAGCACTTAATCACTTCACAAATATTAAAGATGTTCTAATGATAATACACAAGGTATACGATTGATTTTATTGATTCTGTTGTATACTTCACAAGGCGTGGTTATACAACGATTCAATTTGCGAATTCTAAATTCAACAAGTTTCTCAGATTTTAATCACCATTAAAATAAAATTTAAACAATTTTTCAAAGTTGAATAGACCTTAAACAAAATTTAATCATTTTTTCAAAATTGAAGTATCGGAGGTATTCAGAGTTTGCACGAGGAAAGTTTAGAGCAAAAATATGAGATTATACTTGTATAAAAATTGTTTTTCGTAAGCACTCAATCACTTCACAAATATCAAAGATGTTATAATGATGATACACAAGGTATACGATTGATTATGTTGTATACTTCGCAATGTGTGGTTATACAACAATTCAATTTGCAAATTCTAAATTCAACAAGTTTCTCAGATTTTAATCATCACTAAAGCTCAATTAGGTACCAATTCCAACAAAACCTAATCTTAAGCAATAAATCACTACCAATTGAATAAAGGATAAACTACTCTAAGAATTAAAAACATAGACATGCAATATCCTACGAAATGCAAATGTGAGAGTAAAAGAGAGAGAGAAGACGCCGAGATTTAGAGTGCTTTAGCGTTCATCTTCGTTATGCCTACGTGCACTCTTCAATGGTTTCCCATTGGATACAATCACTAGTCCAAAATAATGCTGAAGAAAATAAATCTTCTATCTGCATCTTGACTTGTATACAACTTAATGCCAAACTCTTTTGTGCAATCTTTACTCGATTAACGTTTTTGAATCTTCCAATATCACCAATTTGCCCCAACCCTTCGTGTGTAGCAATCAATCCTTTGATCCTACCTATTCCTTGAGCGATGAATTATCTGAAGATTTGAGAAGAACTCCGCTTTGTCTATAGCCTTCCACACAGTCATTACCAAGGCAATCTGGAGAGAACAACCTTTTTCTTTTCATTGAAATTTGTCAGCACCAATTACAACGCCTCAATCTTGCAAGAACTTAAAAATCTTTACCCAATCTTCAAGAATGATTAGTTTCAAGACAGTGTCTCCCTCAACCAATCACAGATCCCTCATTATCAAGATTTGAAATCAAGACAAAATTTGAAAAAGAAAGAAATTTGAATGCAAGGGTTTTAAACTTTTCAAAAGTGAGAGAGTGTTGATTTCATAGAAAAACACAAAATGATTATGAGATTCGTTACATTAAAAGTGTTCACAAAAGGTTTTGCATGAGCTTGAGATTAAGCACAAAAAGTAGTGGAAAAAATTGGTTAGATTGGAGTAAAGAAGAATACATGGTTTGAGTCAAATGAGCAAGTTAATGGAATAAAAAAAATCAAAATTTTGACCAATTTCACGCTTGATTCAAATAAAAAACAATATTTGATTCAAATCAAAGACTCCTTGATTCGAATCATGTACAAATTCTTATTCAAACCAACTACAACAGGCCCTAATGGAAAATGTCGAAATATGGTATGATTTGAATCAGGTGTAAAGTCTGATTCGAATCAAATTAAGTAGAGGTGGCTAGAAGGAGCTTGATTCGATCAAGTATAAATTGTGATTTAAATCAAAGTGGTAAAATGTACTTGGTTTGTATGTGTCCAATTTGATTTGAATCAGGATGTGTGTTTGATTTGTTTGATTCGAATCAAATAAACAAAATTTCAATTTTTCATAGTTTTAAAAGTACTTTGATTTTTTTTACCTAACTTGAACAAAAAACACATATAATTTTTGTTCCACTGACTCATGCAATTGACTAAAATCATCATGATCAAGTTCAAACATAATCATTGATTTATGCAAGCTAAAACAAATAACGAATCGATTTCAACCTTGATTCAAAAGATGTGCAATCATGAGGGAGACTCAATAAACAATAAAGCGACAAGACAAGCAACAAAATAACCGTATTGGGGTTGGTCCCCTGCATGTGTTAGGGATATGCAGGTTCAATAAGTAGTATATCAATGGTCACCATAGCAAGTTATTAAAAGCTCTGAGGGGTTTACGACAAGGAGACCTCATATCTCCTCTCTTATTTTTAATGATTATGGAATATTTGCATAAGTGCTTGGCTTAATTGCAAGTTCAGCCAAACTATAACTATCATCTCAAATGTGAGAGGTAAGGGTGTGAAAAATATTCGGTTGTGAGGACCAAATTCATAAACATATCCAAATCTGTTTTAAATATCCAGATATAATTAAATGGTTATTTACCAGTTTAGTTATTAATGGTTGATTATCCATCCATATAATCTGGATATAATTAAATGGTTATTAACCGATTAGATTATGTTTGGATTAAGTTATAATCTGATTATTATCCAAAATCCAAATATTTTAATTCAATTATAAATTTTTTAATTTTCAAAATAAAAAATATATATACAAAATTGGATTTTTGTTTTTTAAACCGTTATATAATCATAACCAAATTTATAACAAATTTTTATTGAAATATAGTTATGGTTATAAATTCAAACTATTTAAATGATTTAAAAATGATTATGATTTAATTTCTAAAAATAACCAACCATACACACCCCGTTAAGAGGTTACTTATCACAAAACATTTGTTTTGGAGATGACTTGACGAGTTTTACTAGAGCTGATGAAATGTTTTGTGATGAAATGTTTTGTGAGTATGATGAAGGAAAAATTCCATGAATTTTATGAGGCTACGGGTTTAAAAGCTAATCAAGCTAAGTGGGGGAGTGCCATGGATAGTGAGTTAATGAAAGGCTCCTTATCTTTTAAATATCTGGGAGTCCCTTAGACAAGTAGAAAGTTGTCCATTCATCAATGTAAACCTTGATAAATAGTCGGGAAAATCCATCATTGGGTTGCAAAGACGTTAAGTTATGCCGGGAGATACAGTTGATTCGTAATGTATTTTTCTCTATTACAAACTATTGGGTATATGTTTTTCCTTTGCCGAAGAAAGTGTTCAAGCACATAGAAACACTTTGTAGAAGATTTCTTTGGACATGGAAGGAATGAATACCCCTACTCATAAAGCGCTCCGGTTGCTTGGGATAGCATTTGTGATCCAAGAAACGCTGCGGAGCTAAATGTCACTTCATTACTGAATGGAATAAAGCTACTATGACAAAACTGCTGTGGAATCTACAACAAAGGATGATAAATTGTGGGTGTGGTGGTGGATTCATAATTATTATATTAAGAACCAAAATGTAATGACATGGAGTATTCCAAAGACCTGCTCGTGAATTCTCAAAAGCATTATGAAACATAGACATGAATTGAGCAGAGTACTTGCGGGTAGGAGTTTATACGTCGTCAAGGTAAGTTCGTTATAGCAAATGTGTATCATGAATTTAGATGGGACAAGATTCCAGAAGAATGGAGAAGGGTATTCTTCAACAATGTGGCAAGACCGGTTACATAAGTATGGTGTTAACACAGATAACTTATGTATGTTCTGTTATGGATTAGAGACGATAGACCATCTCTTTTTAAATGCCATGCGACAAAAGGGATTTGAAGTAAAGTTCTGAAGTGGATAGGGATTGTTCACCAACCGGATGCATAGGGATTGGAACACAATTAGATTATCAGTGTTACGCATAAGAAAGGTTGGCTTAGTGAAACTGGCTGTTGCAGAAACAATCTTTGCTATTTGGAGATACTGAAATGATATTATCTTTGGACAGATGTGAGACTCTTAACAGGACAAAACAAGATGCATATGCAAACTGTGCTGGAGAAATTTTTACAAATCATAGTGCAAAAAAGTACACTTAGTAGGAGGCTTAATAGATACGAATCTGTTCTGGCCATGAATTAAGCTTTTCTGGTATTTATTATTGGAGACAACTTCTCTATCCATCACAAAAAATTGGGTAGTGTACCTTCCACCAAACACATAATGTCATCTAATCTTAACACATTTAATTATTTATTAAATATTATAATTGTTTGTTGTTTTCAAAGCAATTTACATAAGAGGTAACCTTACCCAATTTTTTGAGTTGGGTAGATAAGAATTCACCTTTATTATTTAGTGTGTGGATGGATAATTACGTTGTTATTACCTGAACCCTAGGATCTGTCTGTACTTAACTGTTTTTGAATAATAAAAAAATTTTGATTAAAAAAAAGAAAAACATCTACAAATAATATAATAAAAAATAGAAAATTTATCCACAATTTCTTAAATGTGGTTTATACTATTTTCCAATGAAAATATAACAAGTGTATTTAAATATCATTTAGAGAATCAAAATAACAGAAAATTGCATATGTGTAGGAAGAAATTATATATTCAACATATTTTTATTGAAAAATAGTATAAAACACACAGAAAAAATTGCATATAAGTTTTCTCCTAATAAAATTTAAAATTTTTACAAAATCCAAAAATAATAATTGTAAATAAAGAAAGAATGAAACAAAAGACTTTATTTTTTTTTACAAAGAACCAAACCAAAATTTACACATTTTTGTTCTTATAAGAATAATAATAAAAAGTATATTAAATCCAAAACAATTTATATTTTTTATAAAATATAAATATCTATTTTAGTTAAAATTATTAATCCCTATTTTATAAAATTGTTCGTTCATTTCACATATTATTTACTTAAAAAAATTCAAACCGTGAACTTCTCACGGTTATATGTAAATTTTTAGTGTTTAAAGGAAAATGCTTATTAGTAAGAAAAGAGAAAAATAAAAAATGCAAGAATAAATCCTAACCATTCATTATCACCACAACTTCCATTATCCCTATTAAAAAGGAAGTTAAATTTAAAATTAATTTAAAATTTCCCACTAAAATAGTGACACATATTCATTCTTACATTTCTTCCTCAAATTCCTTCGTAATAAATAGCACTGCTCTTATAAAAACCGTCTCTTAACCTTACTTGATTTTGAAGCTGTTAGATTTTAAGGTCTATCAAATGTATTCATTTATTGTTTGTGCGTATCACAAATTGACTTAGTTATTAGTCCAATTTTTGTATTATTGGAACATTTTTTTAATGTGCATTTATTTAGTAGACCCATCTTTGACTTACCACACAAGTTATTTGTGGTGTAGTTGCTAAGAACGTAAACAAAATAAATCAACATGTACTTTGAACCAAATTTCAAGTGCAACCTATATGAAAAGTACTCAAAATAATATTGAAGTATACCAATCAACTCACACTTACCCAATCAACAAGAAAATGGGAAAGGTAATGCACTCTGGAATTACATGTATGATATTTTTTATTCATTCTCATTAAATAAGTCAATGATACCACCCTTTTCATTATCTTTTTAATTTCAATTCGAGAACTGAGTTTTACTAGGGAAAATCCTATGGCAAAATTACATATGATGAAAATAGCACTAATTAGATCCTCTAAGCAATAATATATACAATTCATCAATAAGCGATGGAATTTATTTTATTTAGAAAAATGTTCTAAAATAGTATTAATCAAGAGAGAGATATTTAAAAAAATATATGTGAGATTTAAAAAATGAAATAAATTGCCAGAAAAAAAATTAATTAAAATATTTAAGTTATTTTTTTGGATGAATAGACATCTAGGGGTGTACACGAATTAGGGACCATCAAATTTAGCCTAACCCGTTATCCAACTCATTCAAACTTCAATGAATTAGGTTCATTGTATAACTTATAATTTCACAAAATCGAATCAAATCGACCCGTTCATTTGAGAGTTGGATTTACGGGTTGTGTTTCAAATAAATAATATGTTATTTGAAAAAAACAATTAAAAAAAAACTGTAACACAATTCAATACAATTATACTCATTTATCATTCAAATTTGATGAAACATATAATAAAACATATAATATCATATAATGTCTAATAAAATTCATCTACACCTCATAACTTTTCCATGCTAACATAAGTTTTACTCACGGAATAGTAACAATTTAGTCGTCTGTAAATAAAATTTTACCGACGGAAAAAGATTGTGGATAATAATTGGTGGGTAATTTCAAATTTTTCTTGTAGTGATAGTAATCATCAGTCTCATTGTTTCATGTCTAGCTACAGGTGTAAACATTTTTAAGTAGTCTAAACCGGATTTTTGTAGAAATCCTCTAGCTACTAACCTTGTTTTATGCTTGGCAATTGACCCACATGGCTTCATATTTTTCTTGAAAATCCATCTCACACTAATGGCTTTCTTGTTCTTTGGCAACACAATCAACTCATATGTCTTGTTTCTTTCAATTGCCTCAAGTTCTTCCTTCATGGCCTTCATCCACACCTTCTTCTTGAGCGCCTCATTAATGGTGACAACTTTAGAGTCTACCATCATAGCACATTGTATGACTTCACCTTCAGAGTCAATCTCTGTATCATGCAGCAACTCGAAGTCTGCAAGTCTCATTGGTATCTATATGATTCTCTATGGTCTTTGAAACTGTGCAATTTCACCTTCAGAGCTAGGTTCATCTTCAGAAGCCTCACCTTCAAAGGCTGGATCACCTTGAAAAGCTGGATTACCTTCAGACTCAAACTCACCTTCAGAGTCAGAATCTCCTTCAAAGGAAGATTCTCCTTCAAAGGCAAAATCTACTTTAGAGTCAGACTCAAATTCAGAGGCAGAACCTTCAAAGACAGGTCCTTCCGAGGCAGATTGATACTTGTTCCAGTCCCATGTTTCTGATTCTTGCACTATGACATCTTTGCTGACAATGATTTTGTTGGTGACTGGGAAATATAGCTTATAAGCACCTGTATAGTGGTAACCTATAAGATACATGACTTTGCTTATGTCATCCAATTTCCTTCTAGAAGCATCTGGTACGTGTTTTTAACATACAAAACCAAACACCTTGAAGTGACTCACATTTTGCTTTCTTCCAATCCACTTATTCAAGTAGAGTTTTATTCCTTCTCCCAGCAAGACCATTATGCTATGGAGTGTATGGAGAAATCCCCTTATGCTCAATACCATGCTCCTCACACAAATTCTTGAACTCACCTTCACCATCGGTTCTGAGGATCTTCAACCTTCGTCCACTGTGATTTTCAGCCTTCACTTTGAACTTCTTAAACTCAACAAACACCTTATATTTGAACTTTATGAGTGTTACTCGTGTCATTCTTGTAAACTCATTCAGAAATGACATAAAATACTTGTTTTCTCCAAGTGAAGTTACTGGAAATGAACCACATACATCATAATGCACCACACCCAAAGCATGAGTTGCTCTTGGAGGCATTTCTGATGAGAGTGATAATCTTGGTTGCTTGCCTCTCATCAATATATATCACATGACTTATCTGGTGCCACAATCTTTGGAATTCTATGTACCAGATTCTTTGAACTCAGATTCCCTAAACTTATGAAGTTCAAATGTCCAGATCTCTTGTGCCACAACTCACTCTCTCTTTTAACACATGTTGCATTAAGACGTTGATCGAATGTTTGTAGTTTCATCATTCACCTTGAATGTCTTGTTACTTCCCATTTCAGACTACCTCATCAACTTCTGATTACAGTCATACAACTTCAAGATATTGTCATTCATGGTTATTCAAAACCCGTTTTCAAACAGCTAACCTACACTCATCAAATTACTCTCCATGCCAGGAACGTACCATACATCCATAATCAGTACAGTTTTTCCATTCTTCAACTTTACTTTGACATTTCCTATTCCTTCAGCATTCAGATACTCATCATCAGCATAGCTGATTTTGCTCTTTCTACCAGAGTCAAAATCAATCAGCCATTGCTTGTTTCCACTTAGGTGGTTTGAGAAGCCGATGTCCATATACCACAGGCCCACCATTTTTCCACATTCCTTATCAGATTCCATCAATATCAAAGATTCATCCTCAAAATCTCCCCTAACTATATTGGATTCTTCATACTTTCTTTCTTTGTTTGACCAGTAATCAGCAGCAAAATGGCGAAAGCTCTTACAGTGGTACTAGTGAACCTTTCTCTTATAAAACTTTTCCTTTCCCTTCTGAACATTCATATGTTTCTTCGAATCTGTATTGGAGGATTCTGACTTCTGAGCACCACCACCATTTTTTTCTTGTTCTCTACACATGCTTGCTTCTTGTTCTTCTGGACAAAAGAAGCTTTCAGAACTTGTTCTGTTTCTCTTTTAGAGTTTCTTTATGTCAGACGCAACTCTTGTGCCTCAAGACTACTATGAAGCACTTCAATTCTCATGGTGGTGGTGTCTTTAGAGTGTTCTATAGCTAAAACTTTGTAAATAAACATAGGAGTAAGTGATCTTAAGTAGTATCTTTTCAATGATTACTTGTTAAGAGAGCGTTTCTCCACAAGCCTTCATCTCATTCGTGACCATAATCACTCTGGAGATGTAGTCCAACACCTTCTCATTGTTCTTCATGGTGAGATTCTCGTATTACTTGCGTAGGGACTGCAAATTTACTTTTTTCAATGATGCGTCGCCACCATAGCACCGCACAAGTGTGTCTTACGCTGCCTTTGTTGTCGTTGATTCGATAATTTTCTCAAACACTGTTGTCTCCACACACTGATGGATATAGAACAATGTCTTCTGATCTTTCTTCCTCATTTCATATTAAACATTTTTTCGCGCTTCAGTTGCATTCTCTACAACCGACATGTAACTGTCATTGACGAGATCAAGAACATCGTGAGCGCCAAACAACACACGCATCTGAACCGACCAATGATTCCAATTATTTTTGTCGAATACTATAAGCTTTGTATTCAAGCTACATTTTCCACCGTTCATCTTGGTTCTTGTGCAAATCAGTCAATTCTCACCAACACTAGTGTTTCCCAAACCCTGAGAATTAAGAAATATGATTCTCTTCGATTCGATCTTTAATTCAGTGTGAAATTGAGGAACGAAATGAAGCACAGATACGTCAAAATCCTTGCCGAATTGTGCCTGATACATTCTGATACGCCACCAATACATATCAAAGGAGTATCCGAATTTATTTATTTAAATAAATAAAAATATTATGATACGACGACAACCTCCGATACTTTTTGATACGTGACTTTTCAATTTTTAGCAGATTTTTTATGATGACTCTTTATTTCTAGTTATAACTTTTTTCAATGGTGATTATTTAATATTCTTTCCTACTAACTATTGTTTTAATTAGGGATGAGAATAGGTCGGACCGGCCTACATGTGCCTATGGCCTAGCCTATTTAAGGTCAGGCCAGACCTATTTGATAAAAAGGTCAAGCTTAGACTTTTTAAAAGCCTATTTAATTACATAGGTCGGGCTTAAGCTATTAAAAAAACCTATGAAGCCTTATAGGCCGGCCTATATATATATATATATATATATATATATATATATATATATATATATATATATATATATATATATATATATATATATATATATATATATATATATATATATATATATATATATATATATATATATATATTAAAAATAGTCTAAATAAGTTGGCTTATATATGCATATATACTAGAAAAAAGTTAAATTGGTTGGTCTATATATGCATATATATTAGAAAAAATATTAAATAGACCGACTTAAATATTCATATATACGCCGACTTATAAGACTTCTTAAATAATACGAATTAATTGAAAACCTTAATGAGAAATAGGCTTTTAAATAGGCTTTCAGGTCAGGTCAGGCCAGATTTTTAAAAAGGTAGGTCATGCTGGAAAAAAAGAATCTATAATAGGCCATATGCCAAACTCATATCTTGCAAGTTTATCGTAGGTCAGACTTAGGCCTTATAAAGTCTAGCCTAACCTAACCTACTCTCACCCGTAGCTTTAATACCCATGATTTCTTTTCAATTCTCAATAACTGAAATTTACTAATACTAATTATTACTTTTATTTTTTTTCAATTCCTATAATACGTACAATAACTTACTCCTTTCTTTCAATTTTTAATATTTAAATTTCATTCATATTAATCATTTTTTTAATAATAACTTTTTTATTTTCAATATTTTATTTCCAATCATATTAATCATTACTTTTCAATTTTCAATATTTCTTTTTCATTTCTATAATAAAATATTATTTTTCAATAATATAGTATTAAAATTATGTTATAAATAAATCATGATTCAATTAAGTATTTAATATATATCTTAAATGTAACATATCTTGTATTATTTAACTAATAACGTACCGCTGTATCGGTTACGTATCGTATCCGATACTCATATTGTGTTCGCGCTTCATAGGAGGAACGGAATAGATCACGCAGCTGGACACACCTCATATACATTCATATTTTTTTGGGAATCGAACCAGGATCTAATACCAATTGTTTGTTGGAGTTATAACTCTATTGATGTACACGATTGAAGATGAAGATGTTTGGCAATGACAATTGGATAGGGGATGTATTAGAGGTCTAACTCATCTTTACAAAACTAGCTTGTAAGGTTTCAAAACTCTATTTCTAACTAGTGTGGGAGAGATTTTTCCAATAGACTGAACTGTTGCAAAATAAAATTCTGAATCTTTTCCAGATTGTCTTGCAAAAAAATTGTGATATAGCTAGCATATACTAGAAGCAGGTCAGAGAGGTATTTGAAATTCCCAGTGGATCACATAATTGGATATAAGTTTGATGGAAGAAGCAAGTGAGTTGAGAGAGATTATATCAAACTTTCAACTTAACAAAAAACCAGCTTCTTGGTAATGAAAACCGGACATTGGGTTAAGTATGGATACTCTTCACTAATTGAATCTGCTGATCACTTTAAGAATCCATCGGAGGATAAAATGAAAGCGTTGAAACATTTATGGAAATTAAAGGAACCATCAAAGTACCAAGTTCTGGGTTGGAAAATCTTGATAGGAACTATGGATATATATTGCATCTATGTAAAATTGTGGAAACGAGTGTAAATGCTAGTATCTCTATTTACAAATATTATGCACATGTATATAAACACAGTACCCTAAACACTTACTAAATATCCAAAATGTGCCAAAAACCGAACTTTGATTACTGTGAATTATTTGAACTTTGATCTTCATCTGATGAATTTGATAAAACTGACTGCTCCATAATTTTGCTGTCACTACTTTTTTTCTCACTTGATGACTCTTTCACATAGGTGTTGATGGCAAGTTGTCCAGAATAAAGCAATAAACCAAAAGAGTTTATGCCATACACAAATGTAGCAAGGTAACACAACCCATTTATCACTGTCCTGTGACACAAATATATCAAATTATTGTTATTATTAGACAAAACTTTATAAAACAAAAATATTAAGTTCTTTATAAGGATGAGTACCTTATGGTGATTGTTATCTGGCGAACCTGAACAAATCATTGACTATAATGTGTTAAATTCAAGATTAACATGAAGAAAAAGGATAGAAGAAAAGATATGAATGTTGTACAAACCGAAAAATTATCTGAAATTGATTGGCGATATAGTGATGCTTCAATAGTAGTTGTGAATCTATAGAGAATGACTGCAATAACACCCGCTATAATTGCTCCCAAGAATGCTTGATCTGGTGAAGGCCGTTTATTGGACTTCTTAGAACTTTTTGATCTATTCAATGATGACTTCTTTACTCCAGAAGACCTATATTTCTAAAATCACCAATTCATTTCATTGATTAGTCTCTTAGAAATGAAAATTATTATTTTAATCTTCAAAAACTTCAAATACTAGTTAAGGTTGAACTAAAGTTTCTAGAAACTTAGCCTAAAAATATTTAAATTTGCCATAAATTGCTTGAATTAATGGAAAAAAAAAAAGAGAGTATACCAGTTGTTTTGCTGTTTTGATCCTGCGTTGGATAGTGGGAAAGAACAACACAGCAATGGCTGCACTGAGAATAACACTGAAAGTAACTTGATTCAAAGAAGAGTCATCAATAGCATCAAAAACGGTGCCTAATTCCACTGTTGATGTAGTTAATTTGGTTAGCCACGGTGAAAGTTCAACATGAAGAGGATTAATGGCAGAAACAGAAACAGTGTGAGAATTACATGTTGGTCTATGGACAAAGTCATGAACAAGGGGTGATGGTGAAGAAAAATGGTGTGTGGTGAGAGAAACAGGTAGATTTGGGAAGAGAAACTTGTGATTATAGTGTAAATAAGAGTGCAACATTGGATATAGGTAAAATAAAAACACAAAAAGTGAAGTTATTGTTGTGTTTTTTTCTTTGGGTTTGTTCTTCACATTGGTTTTGTTTGGGAGTGGAATAAAAAATCTCAACATGTAAAATATCTATGTCTATTTTTTGTCTTATGATTTCTTTTCTATTGAAGCTATACTCTTTTTTTTAAGTGGATGATATTGTCTTCCTTCTCCTTTCACACAAAAATTCTTATTATCTTCCTCTTTAAAAATAAAATCTTTATATATTAAGACAAATAATTTGTTCTCCACACTAAAAAGATATTCATTCATTCAAATTAAAAAATACATCGATCAATACACATTTAAGATCGCTAAAAACTGAAAAAAGTGAATCTGCAAACAATCTTGCAGCACCTAAGTTAATAGCATACAACGGCAATATGAAAGTGCCTACAAAAATGACAAAATAAAAGTCACCAGAATATTCATACTTCTGGATCTGCAACATTGACGCCCAAGTCTTCCTTAGATCTACAATGATTTGAAGTAAATGTGTCAATCTGAACCAACAAACATCGTATTAAGACGGGAAAATTAACAAGCATCGTACTAAGACGGGAAAACCAACAAACACCGCACAAAACGATGAAAACTTAAAAACACACAAGAGAAGAAACAAATTTATATGGATAACCACTTATTTAAATAAAGAGAGAAAGAAAAACGATATTGAGGGGTAATTTCTAGCAAAAAATAACCAAAAACCACCCCTATGATGAAAGAATGATAAGAGAGAAAAGTTTAGAGGAGAGGAGTGTAATTTGTTCTCCACTTAACTTCGCAATAAATTCATTGTTATTTTAGGAATGTGCAATAATATAATTAATTGAATTATATATTCAAAGTGAATTGTATTAAGAGTTTAATAGGTATGCACTGATAGTGTAAAATAGTTTTACACTGTCATCCAATAAAAAAGAAGCAGACTGTCATGTCATTAAAAAAAAATTTAAATTAAAAGAAGGAGTTAATTGGATACATGGTTGTGATTGATTGACAGTGTAAAATTATTTTACACTGTCAGTGCATCACCCCTTTTCTCTTGTATTAATTAAAAATATTTGAATCATTTAAAAAGTTTAATTAATTGTTTTAAAAATTATTATTTAAAATTACATTTTATAATAAAAAGATTATGAAAATAAAAAAAATTGAAAATTTATAAAATAAGTTTTTTTGGAAAATAATAAATTCATTTTCAATTTTATTTTAAAACAAAAAAATTGGCTCTAAAAGAGTTCAAAATATAAAACTGGTTTATAAATGCGAACTGGTTATAAATTGATTTATAAATACACACTTATCCTAAATTGGTTTTAAATTGATCTGAAATCGAACCATTTAATGTGGTTTGGTTTGGTTTTGGGCCACCAACATATGCCCAATAGCGAAGTGATAGAAATAAACTACAAAACATGTAGACTCTTTTCCTCTCTAAGCAGACAATTCCTCGTCCGAGAACTCATCCAGGTCATTTTGAAGGGTGATTGTGATTCATGCCTCACTTCAACTTTCATTTACCAATTGCTTCTCCTATTTAAGAAGTAAAGTGCGTCATTTCTCAGGTATTCAAATACATTCTCATTCTGAGATCACTTTTTATTCTCATACTGACTCGAGCACTAGAGTGCTAACCTTACAAGTCAGACCCCCTTCCATTGCATCGGAACCTCAAGGCCACTATAGACATCTCTGCTACCTTGTCCACTAATCAACTTTGGTTCCAATACAGAACATTAATGCATCCTGTTAGAATTGACCTCTAATTTTGACGAATTTCCATGATCAAATCTCTCATGATTCAATCGAATCTCCTCAACTTAAAGTGCATATCACTGTTTCTCGATCACTTCTGTCGAATTTTGAATTCATTTCCTTTGGATCCTCCCTCAGATCCACGGACTATGGTGGCATCCAAAGCCACTAGCTCCTCCGTCCAACGACAAACCATTGTCGTTGTTGCTGAAGCGGTCAAAGATCCACCATCACTTCTTCAAAGAGCAGATAATCCAATCCTGATAACATCTTCATTTGTTACTTATCGACACCCATTAAACCTAAAGCAGATCAAGGAGCATACCAACCTCTATTGTTTCTCATATATGAGCAAAAATTTCACTAGGGCGAACCTTCGTTCAGACCTCCACTAGTGCCTATGATTCTTGGAAAGGAGATGCTTCCCAGCTTTCAACTGTTACACGTTAACCTCGACGTGCAGGGAGCAGATGATTTGGTGAACCGTGTTTACAACATGGTGCAATAATAGAGTTCTTAGGCCTTAGCGGAAATAATATTGAGTACCCTGCAAGAAGTGACCTAACGAAGGACCAAAGCCGTCATCCGTAAATTGGTACCAATTCAGGAGGAAAAACACTAAAAAGAACTCCAGAAGTCGTCGGGTCTTCGATAAAACCATAGACACAAGACCCATTCCACTAGTACAATGAAAATTTTCAATATTACAATAATTTAACTAAAATTTATTGAATCATCAAAATTTTAAATCAATATATATATTACACATATTTGAGCACTACTAAATTAAAATTTGAATATTTTAACAATTTAACTAAAATTTATTGAATCATCAAAATTTTAAACCTATATATATATATATATATATATATATATATATATATATATATATATATATATATATATATATATATATATATATATATATATATATATATATATATATATATATATATTACACATATTTTTGCACTACTAACTTAATAAAAGAAACCAAATTCTTTATATGCAGTGGAGAATATAGTTCCATGTGATATCTCACAAAGTAAGATGTTAATTAGTAATCACAACCACACACACGTAAGATGAGAAAAAAAGTACACATAAATACATCTTAAATGAAGAAAACAATTTACTTTATCCATCGTGGCTAGCAGTTACTATTCACAAAATCATAGTAGTAATAGTTAATCCCATACAATTCTTACCTCTCAGTCAACTATTATTTTGTTTGTAATTAAAGAGCAAAAGAGAATTTGGGAGGGAGGGGGAGAGAGATTAATAGGAGTTATGAACCTAACAGTTTAGTTCTCTATTCATACATTTCACAGAAAACTCTTATTTTTTTTATTGACGTATATGCATTCTGGCAGGCAGATTATCAATATTGTATTGAACTCTTGAGATAAAACAATACAATCACAATTGTATTGGAATCCTACTGTAATTTAGGTTATGATATAGAAATATTGTTTATATTATACTTAGACCACTCAATATAGTTCAATATCTCGATGACTTCTGAATTGACAAACAAAAGGGCTATGGTACTGACTACTCTTAATTGTCAAAGAAAAAAATCTCCAAAGAGATAAATTCTCAAAAGAACGGAAAGAAGAGAAGAAAAGAGATGGTCGATAACCACTCAAATTTTGGAAGACATGCTTAGATTAGAGTTGTATTTTTGTAAAATAAAGGAAGTTGTGATGTTTAATTTCCCTTAAACCTTAGTGAAATTTTCGCACGACGGTTATGTGCTTTTAAATCGAACTGATTCTTTGAGAACCAAACTACTATTAATTAGGACTGTTTTAAAATTTAAAAAAAAAAAAAAACTAAAACGAAACCAAATCAAGTATGCGAATTGTTTAAATAACACCAATAACATAACCAAACTGTTTAACCGAATCCACCAAAAATACAGGTTATTGAATCACTGAGTGCAAGCAAGCTTTGCATAAATATTAGTAGGTAACATTACAAAAGTAAGTATAGCAGATGAGCTCAAGGAAATCCTTATACAACAATTCGGTATGTAACATATGTGCCTGCAGTCTCGCTTGGCCGGATTATCCGAACAACTTGTCCACGCTTGAGTCCATAATATCTCGCAACAGGATCCGTCACGAACATTCTAGGTAGCTGAGAAGCAGCCCAAAAATATTAGATCTAATGAACTGTAAAAGAAGTTTGTAGCAGAATACTGTAAATGCAAATCAGAAATATATGTAGAGGGAGACAAATAGGCATGCCTGTCCAGCAAAAATACAGGGTGTAGGCGGACATAGTTGAGTGAGCGAGCCTAAAACTATAGTTGCCCAGCAAAAAAAAAATGAGGGAAGGGCGGGGCAGGCATGCGGGCTTTGCTCCCCTGAAGGCTAAAAATTGCAAAAAAATCTTGTTAATGCCTGCGCCAGCAAAAGCCCATGAAAAACTGGGCACAGCAGGACTGACATATTAGACGGTGCAGACCTAAACCCTTGTCCCATCCCACAAAAAAATGCAGACAAAACGGACATGCTCAGCGGGTCGGACTCGTTTTGTCACCCCTAAATATATGACTACAAGACCAATACATCTATAAAATAAAGAATGAAGGAGCTAACACTAATAATTGCAAAGCTAAACTTTCACTATGCTTGAATGAATGAATACAGTCCAAACTTATTAGATACAATGTTTATCTAAAAATGGATCAGGCTTTTCTGTAAATGATGAGATTAACATTTGTAATAGTATGCTATGTTGTTTTAGCATCACTTTTTTTGTCATTCAGTTACATGCATTGTTCAGTCCAAGATGCATGTAATAGAATTTCAACGAATTTCATGTGATCTGAACTTCTGAATAGAAAGATTTTTTTCTTTACAGAGGTTATTTTGCATTTTTTGTATCATTGCATTACAATGCAGAATTAGTATCTTAACTAACAAGCATATCAGAAGTTCTCATCAATAGAATACTGACCTGAGTTTCTTTGACGGTGTATGTCTCGAGCAAGTTTTCCTTCTCAGCCTCGGTGAGCACCTGATGTTCCGGCACAAGCTCGTGTTCTGTTACGTTCACCAGCAGTTCATCCTCCTGCACAACCAGCGGTTACATTTACCGTTAACAATCACCTACACACATGAAGAAATCTAATCTATCTATTTGTCTGTCTATCTTCCATCTAACCTATTCTAACACAAAATGTCACCCTCTTACAACTTAGTTAGAATGAATAACAACTCTGATAGTTAATATTACAAGGATCAACATTTGAAATTTACAATATTTCAAATTTCTCCTTTAAATTGAAAACCGTTAATCAATTTAGACTCTACATCAAGGAATAAATGATTACCTGAAACAGTTCAATACGATGTTTGGGGGCCAAGTCCTTAAGAGCTTCAGATGGTTTACTTCGACTAACAAGGATAGATCTCTCGACTCCCTCGCTCTCCATACGCTCACGGATCTTCGTAAGAACACTGAGACCGAGTTTGGCTACACGGACAAAGTAAACAAAGATTTTATCAGAAGGATCGTCTTTGTTAGTTTTGAAATAAGTGGGGTGTCCTCCCTTCAGGTTAATGTCAAGCTTTTCTTTGAACTCTTGTCTCGACATATTTATCTCGGAGTCTAGAACGAGGTAGTTTCTGTCTCTTAACATTTGCAAAACTGTTCTGTGAACCCTGTGTAGTTTGGGTATCTCTTCCTCGGAATACACCATCTTTACGTTTTTTTGAGATGCAAAATTAAACTACAGAGCATGAACCAATATGTGATCATTTTGTGTATCCAAAAAAAAAAAATTATTTGCAACATAAACACAAAAAACTATTATGCAGAGAATCAATTTAATTCAATTAAAGTTAAGGAAAACAAAGAAAAATTGAAATGGAGAAACAAAACGACATGGCAGAGTCGAAGTGGAGAAGAACTTACAGTTGCTAGGGGAGACGGAGACGGCGGCGCACAAGAGGGAGAAGAGGTATGGGGAGGCGCGGGAGAGTTGCTAGGGTGGGAGATGTCGCAAAAGGCAGCGAGGGTTAGTGAGGTTTTAGGTTTTTTTGTTCTGCGAGGTTTATGTTGAGGTTGTCCTAAATCTGTGATATTATTATTTTAAAAATTAATAAAATGTTATAAAATTAACCAAAACAATATAGAGATGAAGGAGAGATGAAGGAGAGAAAGAGTAGAGAAAATGTAATATTGTATTATCATCTTTCAAGTAGTTCTCTTTACATTGCAAAGTGGTATCTATTTATAGGACATTAGGAAGATGAAAAATCATAACCATACTATACCACTTAATAAGGAATATGAAGATGAAAGATAAGAATATATATGGACATCCACAATAATATTTATTCATAACACTCCCCCTTGGATGTCCATTGAGGATATGCCTCGTTAAAACCTTACTAGAGAAAACCCAGTGGGAAAAATTCTAGTGAAGGAAAAAGAGTACAATATCCCTTGAATGTGAATTTCCTCGTTAAAAACATTACCAGGAAAACCCAATGGGACAAAACCATGGTGAAGGAAAAAAGAGTGCAAAACATATGTGTTTCTCCCCCTCACGCAGACATTTACATGTGAGACGATATTCTTTGTAGTCGTTGCTTAAAATGTCTTCTTCAAAGTGACTTCATGTAGTGGTGATAGTTATGCAGGATTTTATGAAGTTGTTGCCATGATTTGTTTCGTAGATCTCCATGAAATGGTTGTACCATCACATGTAAATAAATAACCTCTTTCTGATCTACCATTGTGAGAATCTGACAAGTAACCTACATCTCTAAGATAATGAAGTATATGGTTGACCGCTTTCCAATTTCTTCGTGTAGATGAATAATTCTATCTTACTTATAGATTGACCGCAAATGATATATCATGATGTGTATATTTAGCAAGGTGCATTAGTACTCCAATTGCACTAAGATATGGTACTTTATGACCAAACAATTTTTATCCTTTTCTCGAGGCCTAAAAAGATCTTTCTCCACATCTAATGATCTAACAATCATATTGGAGTAGGAAACATGTGACATTTGTTCATATAGAATCATTTCAACACTTTTCTATATAGCCTTCTTGATGTACAAATATTCTTTTGTCCACATGCTCAATTTGCAAACCTAGACATATTTTGTCTTTTCTAGGTCCTTCATCTCAAACTTTTTTTTTAAGCAATTTATAGCTTTTGGAAGCTCTTCAGGAGTTCCAATAATACTTATGTCATCCACATAGACAACTATTATTGCAAATACTTTTCCACATCATTTTATGAAAATACAAGTACAAATTGAATTATTTGTATATTCATCATTTAGTAAATATTCACTGAGGCGATTATACCACATGCATCCAGATTCTTTCAGCTCATACAGAGACTTGTTCAATTTGATGTAGTAATTTTCTCGAGATCCATAATTACGTGCCTCTGGTATATTGAACCCTTCAGGGAGTTTCAGGTAAATGTCACTATTAAGTGAACCATATAAATAAGATGTCATTACACCCATCATGTTCAAATTATGCCCTTCATGTGTTACAAGGCTAATTAATTATCAAAAATCGATTGAATCCACTACAGGTGAATATATCAAAATCAATCTTAGGTCTTTTTGAAAATCATTGAGCAATAAATCAAACTTCATATCATTCTTATTTTTCTTTTTCACAAAAACTCATTTATACCCAATTAGTTTCACACCTTGAGGTGTTCGGACTACAGGTCCAAAAGTGAGTCACTTGTAAAGTGAGTTTAATTCTTCTTCAATTGAATATATTTATTTTGGCCAATTCTCACTTAGTCTACAATCTTTAATAGACTTTGACTCATGATCCTCGTTATCATTGATCACTTTTAGCGCTATATTGTATACAAAGACATTGTCAATATTGACTTTATTTGGTTATCTCAATTTCGGTTCTATTCCATTTCATCCATGACATAATTTATCGAGATCTCTTTATTTCATATTTCAAGTACTTGATTTGTTCTTCTGGAACTGAAAATTAAATTATGTCAAAGTGCTCTAAGCATTTTCATATCCTCACTTGGGTCATCTTTAGTTTCTTTTCTTAGTAGAGGACTTTTAACATTGGAACCGACTTTCATACCACGCTTCAGGCGCAGCAACAACTCTGTTGCAATATTATATTATCCAATAGGAGAATCCACTTTGAGTGGAGTATTATCAGCTGATAATTTATTTCATATACTTTGGAAATGAATTATATTTTGATTCATAATGATTTGTACGAGGATCAAGACAACAATTTATTTTAACTTGTTCATTTGAACTTCTTGTTCATGATTTCAGCTGTTCATTTGAACTTCTTGTTCATGATTTCAGCTGCTTATTCCCTCCCCCTAATATTGGGAAAATTAATTTATCAAGTGATAATCAGCCTACTGGGCTGCAATCAAGTATTTAATTATTTTCTCAAATCATATCCTCAAAATTGAGAGTCATATTAATTATATTTTTCCAATATTCTATCATGACTCATCTTAATGTATTATATTGGAGCAATTGGAATATACACAACACATCCAAATGTTTATTTAGATAAGAAATATTAGAATAAATTAGGGAGGACTAAGATATAGTATCTTGTTGGCTTAATGCGAATAAATATCTTAATATCATACTTTGGGTGTTTCAAATATATAATTTAGAATTGATGATCTTATAAGTATCAACCATATAATTAACTTTAGACGTCTAAAGAATGGATCTTCGGGTCCATTTTCTTTTTATGAACATATATTACATGATATTCAATATCAATTTTAATAATATATGTGATACTTATAAAGGAATTTCTAAAAAAATCAGAAAACAAGATCTTAGTCTAATTAGTTGAGAAAATGATTTCACATACTTCTGGTTGTGAGTAGAGACATATGCATGATCTTTTAGTCGATGCAACAATTAATGTCATAAAAACTCAATTTCTCAAATTTTTATTTTCCTGTAGAAACACACAAAAATTGACTGGATTGAAGAAACTTTTGGTTCTTCAATATAAATTATTCGCATCATATTATATCCGAGATGACCCAACCGGTTTTACCAACGACACATTTAAGTGTAATTTGTAAACTACTGGTTTACAATGACATGTGCTTCAATTGTACTAATATAAGTGTAGTACAAGCCCGAGGGAAAAGTCGATAGCTTTTCTATTATACATTTTATGTCCAAATTATGTTGTGTAATACAAAGATATTCGATACCTCCAATATAAGTCAAAACCAATATAATAGTATTTCATTATTAAACACTTTAATCAAATACATTCATATCGATTAAGAAAAATAATTCTTTAAGTAATTCTCTTGAGATATCTTAACATTAGTTTAAGAGAGGTTTTTTTTTGTGTAGTTCTTCAGGAACTCAATCACAATCACAATTTTTTTATAGTTCTTCAGAAACTCAATCACATTTTGTAGTTCTTCAGGAACTCAATCACAAATCGTTTACTAATAAAAATAATAATATTTATAATCCTTCTGGGATGCACGTTATTCATGCAATTCTTCAGGAATGCATGAAAATTACAATTGTTGTTTTCATAAAAATTGAACAATCATTCTTTAAGCAATCCTTCAGGGATGCTTCAAGAACTTATCGATGATAGACAACTTTAAAATATATAATTGTGTTAATTAAAGAAAATTTCCAATGAAATCTTATAAAAAAAATAATAGAATAGCATGCTAAAATTTAATCTATAAGATGAAGACAAATCTTAAAAACTTACTCGAAAGAGAAGAAACATGATTATGCAAATTGATCATAAAATCGCTCACACGGTAGAGTTTCGTACTGATAACGTGTTATAAAATTAACCAAAACAATATAGAGATGAAGGAGAGATGAAGGAGAGAAAGAGTAGAGAAAATGTAATATTGTATTATCATCTTTCAAGTAGTTCTCTTTACATTGCAAAGTGGTATCTATTTATAGGACATTAGGAAGATGAAAAATCATAACCATACTATACCACTTAATAAGGAATATGAAGATGAAAGATAAGAATATATATGGACATCCACAATAATATTTATTCATAACATAAAAAATATTTTAAAAATAATTGTATCACAAGTTTAATTTACGCGCAGATAATATTTGATTTTTATTAGAAAAAATATATATTTGAATCAAATAGTAATGTGTTTCTTTCCGTTTAATATAGGTCTTAAATTAAATTTCTACCTTAAATTTAAATTTAAGGTAGAAATTTATTATTTATGGTAATTCTTCCATAAATTAAAAGTGTTCTTATTTAGAATGAAATGATAATCGGAAAAGTTGAACCTATGCAGTGTTGTAGTGGTACAGTGTTCTAATGTTACATGGTGCGAGGAACGATTGACATGTATCCCATTCTAACTGACCATCATGATTTTCCTATATTGAGGATACTACAGTGTCTCGAATAGTCTTAGGGAGATATCAACTGTTGATAACGGGGAATGATCATATGGCCTTTAGCTTTCTAAAGGAATATATAGGGTTCTCGAGGAGCCATTTTTTTCATTACTAATTGTTTATTGACTTTGCTCAAGAAATCTCTTCCTTTTTCTACCTTTTTTCTCGAGACTCTTTGGGATGAGTGTTGATATGTTCCCAAAAAATTTCGCTCATCAGTTTAGTTTCACGTGTTCGGTTTTCTGCTTGAACACATGGGTTCCACTGTTCGAGTTTCCAGTCTTCTTCTTTGTTTCACCATTTTAGGTTTTCTAGTGCTTTGAACTTGTTCGCCTTTCCCATTGTTTCTGCATTCGTTATTTGACCTTTTTGCTCATGGTTATCACGCATGTCTCAACTAAGAAGGTTGGTAAAGATATGTTTGGGTAAATTCAGAGATATAAAATGTTTTTTTCGCTTTCTCTTGTGGTGACGTCTTTCCTAAGCTATGATTGACGAGTTCGTCAGAAGATTGGGGTGTTCTTCCTCCATATGAGAATCAAAGGGTATATGGTCAGTATGATGGATTTGTTATCCTAATTCATGAGTGTTTGCTCTGCCTCATTGGCTATTGTCTTCCTTCAACGAGTTCAAAATTAGTGTTCTGAACCATTTAATCATTCCCCCCTCGCAGTTCCGCCCTGTGAGTTTGGCGTTCGTCAAGGTTTTTCAACACTTGTAGGAATATAAAGCTAGTAAGGCGATAGTGACATTGTTCTTCCATCTCTTTAAAATGAAAAGTGATTCCAAATCTGTGAATGGCTCTGGTTTGGTATTTCTGAGGAAAAGTACTAAATACTGCGAGACTTATTCTAATAGTGTAAAACATTTTAATGAACGCTTCTTCCTAATAGTTTCTTTCAATAAGGAGGGCCATTGGAAGACTTGTCAACTGGATCACGGTGTTCCTTCTACATGTATGTAACACCCGTATAATTTTAATATTAATTTAATTGGAATATTGAATTAATAATTAGAATTATTAAGGATTCTGTGAAAAATAATGGAAATAATTGTTTATGGCATTTGGGCCATTGTGAGAAAATAGTAAAAGGGGAGGTGTGGTGTAGTAAGGCTCTTTACTAAAATTTATTATTATTTTCATAAAACAATTGGAATTGGGGAAACAGAGAAAGAACGTGAAAGACTGAAGGGTTTGGGAACACGAAGAACGTGAAGGAGAACTGAAGAGGGAGAGACCAATCAAGAACTCTTGGCTAAGGTAAGGGAGGACTCTCCATTTAATCTCTATTATCGTATTATGAATAATAGTATGGATTAGGAGTATTGTTTGGATTAATTGATTCTATATTCTGGATTTTCTGTTTGTGTTCATCATTTGGATTGGAATTTTGACTGCTAATCCCTAATGACTGAATAGATTAGGTTGTGATGAGTAAAATCGATTGTAGAATCATAAACTGTTAATTGTTGGGTGATTTCTATACTCTTAGAATGTGAAATTTCTGGTTTTGAGACCCAAATCGCAGGCTGTACAGATGAATTCGCGAGGAAGACGAATGGGTAAGTTGCAGGTTTGGTAAACTGCTGCCCGTTTGCGTATGATACGCGTATGGTACGCGTAGGGAGGGGGTGATACGAGTATGATACGCTCCCCAAATGTGCATCAGAATGCACTTCCTGCTCGTATGCGTATGGTACGCGTATGGCACTTGGTTGGTACGCGTATGCCTAGCTGGTACGCGTATGTGTGCATTTTGTGTGGAGAAATGGATCTGTTCATACGCGTATGATACGCGTATGGTGTGGGTTGTGTGGATTTTTGGACCTGTTGGTACGCGTATGGTACGCGTATGGTCAGCGTGAATTACAGATTTTGCTGTTTTGTGATTTTGAAAGTTTGATGACATGTAACTTTTAAACTGATGAATTTGTATGAATTATTGCTGTCTGATTTATTGAATGATGCTAATGTATATATATGAACATACTGGTTAATAATGATGATGAATGATGATGATGAATGAGTATAAGATGATGCTACTCATAGTATGATGATGATGATAGTATGTTGTATATATGTTTGCATGCATTCATAATCATTTGATGAGGGTTGTATCCTAATGATGAGAGGATGCAGTGAAGGGTAAGATTCCCATTGTGTGGAATCTGTGCTGGCAGGGCCATATCTGGATGATGATAGATCGGTCGGTGGGTTTTCCCATTGATGATGTTGGCACCATATGCATAGTGTCAGTTTAATACATATGCATGACTTTTATAGCATGATTTATATATGTTATGTGATGACTTGATGTTTGTGGATGTGTGACGATGATGTGTATGAATATGAAACGATTGGGTGAATGATATAACTATGATATATTGTTATTTATGATGCAATAACATTGGTTAACTGTGATGAGACTCACCCTTACCTGTTGTCATTTTCAGATTGAGGATAGCGGCGCGACTTGGTGAGGATTAGCTCATAAATCGGTTTAGTTGTTGTGTCGGTGTCATGCTCTGATAGATGTAACACTGGGAACGCAATGTTTTGAGTTTCGATTATAACTCTATTTGTTTATTTTGTTTGAAATCTGATACATTGATGATGTAATGTTGACTTGATGATTCGATTCCGCTGTGTAAACATGATTTTTATCTAATGAGTTATAATTCAGATGTTTTCAGTGAATGCATGACATATGCCGAACGTGTGTTTTCTTTTATTTATGAATTGTGGCACCTCTTTACATGTTACTCTGATTAATATTTGTTTAATTTTCGCGGGGTATTAGAGGGGTGTTACAATGTACATATCTCTTTGGTAAATACTGGACTCGGAGTCACTTTCTAATTAAAATCGGGATTCACCTCTATTGGGATGAAGACTTGTCCAAAGAGGAGATGTATTTGAAGGGTCATCTAGTGTCCTTTTGTCATGAACTTGGCTATGTATGTGTGGTGATTCTGTCTGACACGACCTCCAAGACTCAGCTAAAAAGGTGCATTCAAACTCGTTAGATTGTGGATGCCAAATACATAATGAGAAGAAGAAAATTTTTGGTAAGAGACTTTAGAATTTTGTCCTTCTTATTTCCTTTCCTTGATCTTTCCTAATGTCTTATGTCTTTTACAAATGCCATGAAGAGTGAACATGCCATGAGGCGGTTGAGGAAAGAAATTGTGACCACTACTATTTCAATTGGGATTCTAAACATGCCCTCAACAGAGATGGTTTTTGCAACGTGTACACCTGTTGGGAACCCTTCTGGCCCGATTATCGGATAAATTGGACAAATAATTTATCCTTGCATCATAGATGCTACCTCAAATTCTCCTGTTGTGCCTTAGTGGAGGGAATTTCTCCATTTCCTCGTCGGGAAAAGGAGGAAAGATTATCCATAATTTCTGAGACGGGAAAGATCCGAGATGATGGTTATCTTCGTAAGCACCTTCAACAAACTAGATATGTGGGTGGATCCTCTTCCACAGATATGGATATGAATCTCATGTTTCTATTTCATTCGAATTTGAGTACATGTGATTGATTTTATGCTTCAGTATCTAACAAAGATTACTCATACTTTTTAGAACTTTCTGACAAAGCTCTTCAAAGGGAGTTGGCTTACCATGCACGTCAGACATCTCCTTTTCTGAATTTTGGTGCTTCTAGTTAGGAAGAGGTTATCTTGTCTGATCGTATTCATGAAGAGATGGGAAGGTTGAAAAAATGAGTTGGCGGTCTTAGCGTTAAGATGGATAAATGCTTGGAAGAAATCCAGGATGCTTGACTCATTTCTCGCCATTAAAATTGCTTTAGGACCCTTTCGGTATCCTGATTCTTAAATTAAAAAGGTGAAGTGACTATTTTATGGGGGGCCGAGAAGGATGGGGCTTTGGCAGAGGGAACCCGATTTTTGGAGGTTGCTCGGAAAATAAACAAGGAGATGGAAAGGTTTTCAAAGTGTCCCAATAGAATCAAAGGAAAATTGAGTTTGGCCTAATAACATGTGCGAGGAAAACCTTTCTCTTTGTAAGGAGTTGGCCGAATCCCTACAAAATGATTTTTGTGTGGCTAGGGCCGCTTTTGAGAATGCACTTCAACAAGTTGAATACTTCTATTCAATTGGTCTCATATTTCGATCTCAGGTACGTCTTGGCCAAGTGATTAAATGCGGGTAAGTAGTTCCTCCGGATGGCTAGCAAGTTCATTTTTTATGATGTCAGCGTGTTTAATTCTGCCATTTATGTAGTCTTTATGTCCTTAACTTTCAATACACTTGTATATGTATTTTATTTTATGTTATTTCTTGTTTAACTTATTCCTATTTTATGGTGTCGTTATGTCATGTACTTTCATCTATAAGGTTGGCTCTTTTTCTAAGTATTGTGCTCGAAATTTATTGGACGTCTTTAGGGGTTGTGTCCAAACAAGGTTTGATACCCCTTCCCATGCCCTTAAGTATAAACCTGGTTTGAGGTTGATGTATTAGTAATCCTACCACAAACTTTGGAGTGGCTAGCTACCATGAGGGGGTAGGCCAGTTATTTGCCTTTTTTAGATGCATTATTGATGTGCTTGTGTGTCGACGTTTGAAGGGTTTTGATTGCTCTATTCATCGTCATTATAGTTTATGACAACTCCCCAAGTTTGTGTAATGGGGCTTCAACCCTTTTGGTCGTACCCCAGACTCATTTCTATCTTTCATGATAAAAGGGAAAAGACAATTTAGTACTACAATGGTGGTAGTATATTATACATGCCATGCTTTTTCTTCTCCAATAAAGGAAATACAAAATTTAACATAATCGATCTTGCCACTGATTGCTTGTTACGGGGCTAGTGTCACCTACTTTCCTTGGTGTTAGCCACTTTTGTTTATCAACTAGAATTGGCATGCTTATCTGGTCAGAGGTTGAATGTCTGATGTAGGAAAGCTAGTTGCGTGTATCAAAGAAGTCATGCGTCAGAAAGGTTTGACAGAAATTGTGTAAGTTTAACGTCCAATGCCAGAATGACTATTATTATACCTTTCCGGATAGGAAATCGGCTCACGAGTCTAACATGTTGCTTCTTTGTGATATATGGGATTTTTAAGCCATTCATGTTTATTTCAATCCCGAAAATAACATTTTAATATTTTTTACAAGTTTTTCAGTTTTATTTTTATTTTGGATTAAAACCCCATTAGGGTTTCTTTTTTTGTAATTAAACACTTTTAGGTGTGGCCGTCAAGGTTATTTATCATAATAAAATTCAATATTTTTCTCTTTCTGGTGGATTCTACAATTTTACTTGACAAGTTTTCCGCTTGCAAACTTATGTTTCGCTCTAGGTTTAGTGTTTGCTAATCCTTTGTGATTCTGACTACGTCGGGTGGCATCAGACTAGGCTTTTCCTGTTTCTTTTGTAGCTTGATCAGCCATCGGAGATCAACCAGTAACCAAGACAGACATTGAGGGAATTATTGTGGCTTTTACCACAACCCTAACTACTTTGACTAAACAGATGGCTACTCTTACAAATTAGGTGAAAAATAGCAATAACAACAACAGGAACCAACGAAGAGACGAAATAGGAGAACAAATTAGGGTTTTCGTAGGGAGGAAACAATCAAGTTGTTATTGCTGAAAATTTGAGTTCTGAGGAAGAAGATGAAGTAGAACCCGGCAATGAAAAGGTGATTGATCATGGGAATCAACAATGTAATCATGACTATCGAATGAAGGTTGATAGTCCAATGCTCTACAAAACGATAAAAGTGGAGGAGTATCTATATTGGCAAATCGACGTTGAATGATTCTTAGACGTAATGGGCATCCTTGAGAAAAAGCAAGTTAAGATGGTGGCGATTAGGATCAAAAGTATTGATGTTGTCTGGTGGGATAAGCTTGTTGTTCAGAGACAAAGGCAAATGAATGGGTCAGTCCTAACTTACCGAAAAATATAACAATTAAGGCTGCAGCGGTTTTTACCAGAGGATTATGAGCATATTCCTTATAAGATGTATAAGTGTGTTTAGGAAAATCAGAGAGTCAGAAGGTTCCTCGATACATCAACGACTTAAAGGGATCCTTGCAGAAGAAGATGGGTTTATAAACTATATGAACCGCGAATAAGGCATCCAATTTAGCTTTGAAGGCATTATTGATGGAAAAATTCTCTCGAAATTTCTCATATTTACACAATCTCTGCCACGTGGAGTGGAAAAGTTCTTACACATGGAGGACGCATGTAAAAAAGAGGTTAGATTGGTTTTTCCAAGAAAGCCATCATGAATTGCATTAAATGCTACCCACACTCTATCTTCAATATGCATCAAGCTCTCATACTTTATTGATGCGGCGTCTCCCACTAACGCTTGACTACCTAGGAAACATCTAGAAAAATGTTAATACTCGCTCATTTAGCTGAGGGACTCACCCTCATTAAAAGGGATACCTTTAATTAAGGGATTCATCCCTTTTGGCTGAGGGACTCACCCCTTTTCAAGTTTCAATCTCAATTATATAAGGAAAGGTCTCAAAGGTCAAATTCTCATTTAAAAATTGTCCAACTTAACATGTGAGAGATTGTGAAAATACTTAAGAAGTTCAATGAAAATTGAAAAATGCCAGAGGTAACATTAAAAGTAACACTACCGGTATGTTTCAAAATTTGAAAAGATCTAGCAAAATAGGAAGTTAGCTTCCACATTTTCAAAGTATTGTACTCTTGGGAACTATAAATATTTCCTTTTGTAGATTTGATTGGTTTGTATTAACTTTATATTTTCAATTTTGTTGAATGTAGTCATTTATAAGTTTTTATGTCATGTTTATCAGGCACCATATATATTTCATGTTACAATCTTATATTTATGATCATCCTACTCAATTCTAATACTGAGTAATTGTTTTGGTAGGATCTCATGATTCTTGTTATGATGTAACATTTTACAATCTTGTCACCCCTCTCCAATTTTAAGCAAGATCTCAATCTTAACAACATTGTTAAATGAAAATAAGTCTTCATTTCTATAAATATGTAGAACTCTTATTTAAATTTCTTATATATATAATACACACCTCAATCACACAATTACATATATAGGATACAGCCATTCAAACATCTAATTCTAAATCCTATTGGAAAGATTCTGAAAGACAAAAATGAAACCATTTCCTAATTAAATGTTGAAAGTAGAAAACCAAAAAAAAAAAAAAAACTATATTTAGTGGTTGACATTCTGTGTGTTAGAAGTTGCAGCAGCTATGACTGATGCTCCTTGAAATTGAAATTCTGGAAATAATCAATGTCCTTTACAACACCCTGCATAAAAAGTACTTTTTTTTTTATAAGTGATTACTTAACCAAGTCATGGTTGTAGGGATCCATATGTTGAAGAGTAAAATACACAACTCGAATGCAGAAATACATGCTAGTGTTATATGCTGATATATGGAATAACTCACCTGTTCAAATTAAGCAGTTATTTCCAACTAACTAAATGTTTAATGGCTTCTTCATTTTCAATCTCTGCATTTGTGAATGTTAGGGCTCGCTGTAGCTTCCTAGGCGAAAACGACTCAACTTCAACGATATATGTAGCAGTCACGGGTCTGTGATCTGATAACTTAAGCTCTGTCCTTCTGTAACTCAGTAATTTCATTCCTTTTCCGTATGAAAGAACACGATCACACCTGAAACGAAAATTCATCAACACCTCTAACACTTGCATCTAGTAGTTAGATTTAAGGACATAATGAAGTTAAAACATGTAAGAGTCTCATGCTAAGTGGAAGCATACCATGCCGGTGTACGTTTTGGAGCCTTTGGATCGCCTCCATAGTACTTGTCTGAATTAACCTCGTATTTATAAGTCGGTGGAAAATTTAATGCCCCTTCTGACCATCCTCCAAATGCACCGTTCTTGATTTCTCGCATGAGCTGTCACAGTAAGATTTCAATTTACTAATCAGCTTGATGAACTAGCTACTCAAACAAAATTGTGCTATAGATGAATGTTATTGAGCAATACACAATAATTTCTGTATTACCTGATCTTTTTCAGCCAATTTTGACCACTGTTTTTTCTTGATAAGAGCTTTTGTTTCCGCATCTGATAAGTTGAGACGGTAATTCAAATCACCCAACCAGATTATTCTTCTGCAAATGAATTATAATTAAGAAATTGTAAAAAAAACCCATTAAAAGACACAAATACAAGTCAATTTGGTAAGGTTATTGAAGCTTGCACTGACTCGTGATCGAGGATTCCTTTTGGAAGTCCAACAATAGAAGGTGAATGAAAATGTGTTCTGCGCAGTATTTCATGAACATCATAATTTCGTTTTAGCTCGTCTCCTTCTTTTTCCCCAGACGTAAGGTGCGTACATATAAAACAAAAAAGTGTCTGATATATGGACATACTGACAGATACTGATCCCTGAAATGTTGAAAAAATTGTTATAAGCTTGTGCAATAATACGATATATAACACTAAGCCAAACAGATAGGGAAAAAGGAATAGTTTGAAGAAAGGGAAAATACTTTGTTACCAATATATCCCATAATGCCAACACCTACAGTTGAGACCTTTAAATTGTGAATATGTTTCCGTAATCTCCGACGAACCCACACAGTGATGAAAACTCCGACCATTTGCTTGCTAACAATCCTTACATATGGTGATCTTCTTTTCCGCTTTATTAAAGCTTCAAGGTCAATTTCAGGAAGCAAACCCATTCCTGGCATTTCATCCATAATTGACTTGAAAGCATTATATGTTTTGAATGATTTTAATGACTTAAAGGATTTCAATGACTTAAAAGAAGTTGGTCTCTCCAAAACTCTTTGAGATACTAGATGTAGCGGAGGCTCCGGCCAACTCAAACCAATCCTTTCAGATCCACTAAGCATTCTGGTTAGTTTTTTGGTCTTTTGGGTAATTGATGCATCCCAGTTTTCTGACGGACATTGCGGCCAATCGAACTTCTTTGGAAAAGTATACTGTCTTTTATAATCAAAGACATTCGGGACACTGGAGTTGGCACTATCAGCATTGTCGGAAGCCAGTAAATTGGTATTCATGATTTCGTTCGTATTACTACCATCAGAAATATTTTGCGCTTCATCCAAAGGATGGACTTCCTCGCCGATGTCGCTGTCACTTTCAAATAGTATTTCTTCTTCTATATCAGGGCCATCATCTGTTGGCTGAAATTTTGATGGAGATGGTGGGTCACTAAAGCATTTGGTCTTCGTTACTGAAGGTTCGACTCTATTAAGTGCTTCACGAATAATATTCTCCCATTTTGGAACAGGGCGAGTATCTTCAGCACCAAAAATATTGCCGGGGTTTAAGGGTACAATCTCTTGAAGACTGCAAGTGTAAGGTATTCAATCAATCAAACAAATCGAAAAGTCTAGATATGCATGAAATAGAAGTTATTATAGAATGGCATCAGATTAATCAGTTTCCGTGCAATCTTAAGTGGAGAAAAAATTTTGGTTCGGTTCATCAATGATGAATAAGTAACTGTATTTGATGTGACACATATGTAGCACCAACACTTCACATTAAAGGTATATATGGTGTTCGACACCGACAAGTGTGTCATGTGTGTGTCAGTGCTTCATAGCACATATCATCTTATCATTATGCACATTGATAACTATGTTTAGCAACAACCGATGAAGAACTTACCCGAGGACATAGATGTCAGCTGGTTCATCGACACCGAGCCACTCATCAATATCTAGGTCATCAGGTGGAAGTCTTCCTCCAACATTCCATGTCGCAGCACATACCCTACGAGTCACATAAACACCATAATCAAGATATGAGAGGCTTTGACTATTCTACAATATAAACTGTATTCTTCAAACTTTCAAAAAATTGCCATGATTTTCAGCTCGCAAATGCTAAATAAACATCGGAGTAGTGTCTCACCTCAGTTCCTTTGAGTTAATATACTGAGATCTATAAGTTGATGACTTCTGTTTCCTTAACTTTGGAACAAAGTCTGTAATTCAATAAAAATTGCTCATAAGTAAGTCAAACATGCTAAGGTCATATTCTGCTTATATTTGAGTCGGTACTTGTTTACAATTAAATACTCCTACAATTTAATTTAACGCAGAGGCCGAATTTTACATCTCGAGTTAAATGTATAAAATCACGTACATCAGAGAGTAAATTAGAGCTTAATGTATGGAAAAAATCACCTTTTGATTCAGATGGAGCATCAACACCTGTGCCGTCCATAAACCGTGACTGTCTTCCCCATACTGCATAACACACCAAACTCAAAATGAGACTACAAGAACCAATTCCAAATGACAAAAGAGCTATAAACAATCTCAGTTCTCAAATCATTCGACAAATGCATAAACACCCCAATTCTAAACTTTCTAAACTAGCACTCAAGTTTAACGCTATTGATAGAACATTTGTTCAGGGGAAATGGTATATTTCCCCTGAGATACTTTTAGTGGAAAAAAGATTAAAAAGCCAAATTGGTCCTTGAAATTGTATCAATCTACTCCCCCACATTATCAATATTCAAAAAATGATCCCGGAAATGGCCAAAAGCTTATCAAATCCGTCTCTCCGTTGATATTTGCAGTGACAAGAATGACATTAAGTTCTTAATATCAGAGATGAATTTGAAACTAAGTGAATTATGTCATGATGCATTTGATAACAGATCCGAACAAAGGGTTGAACATGATTAACATTTCACAACTCCATAGATAACTTTGGAGTATTGATAAAGGCTTACAAAGGGTTGAACATGATTAACACTACAATCTCAAGCTCTATAGCACCCTGTAGCACAGACACATCTGGAAAAAATTGTGTTAGTGTCAGTGTCCGAATCAGACAACGACACTTGTGGTCATGTGATTACGTTAAATTTATTCATTTTTTAAATGATTATCCGTGTCGAAGTGTCATTTCTGGGGTTAGTGCTTCATAGTTTTCAAGGACCAACTAGGAAATTTACTAAAATAAAACTTTCCAAATTTAATCAAATTAACAAAAATTCACAAAAAATAAACTAATTTCCCAAATCATCAAAATGAAAAAAGAAATGATAACTGAGTGATTACTAACCTTCATTTTGTAAATCATTATCAGGATCATCTTCCTCATAATCAGCATCATCTTCATCCTCAGGATCAGCACTATAATCAGACTGATTGCTACCAATATTAAGCCATTTACGCATAACCACTCTTGCCCAAAAAAGCTGTATGGAGGAGCAACCCAAACAACACAATTCAGCCCATGTTCTCTGCAATTTTCTTCACTTTCCCAAAATCAACAAACCCCAAAAACCACAACAACAATGCACAAAAAAAACAAAAAATAAAGAAGAAAAAAAAAGTGTACCTGTTGATGATGATGTGACCTTTTCTTCATAACTGCTGAAATTTGGCATGAAAAGTGAACAAAGTATATTGATTGAGAATTTGGGAGAAAACAACAACGACAAGAACAAGAGCAACAACAATGGGTAGTTGAAGATTGAGGTTTTGACTGAGGAATTTAATTCAGTTTTTATAGAGATTCTGGGAGAAAAGGAAAAATAAGATGAGTTTATTCAACTTTTTATGATAATGGATTTTAAATATTTAATTAATTAATTAATTAAAGAAGATGGGATTGATAAAGAAATTCGGTAGTGGTCGGTCCCAAAACTATCTATTTATTGAAAATAAAATACTTATCTTGTTATAATCGATTTTTTTTTAGTTTTTAATAAAATTATTTATTTTTTAAATAAAAGAGGGCTCTGTTTGGTAAAAATAGCAGTCGGTTGATAAGTTATCTTATAGCTTATGACTGATGACTGATAATTTATAATTTATAGACAGATGACTTATAGCTGATAAACTGATTGAACAGTTTGGAAAAATTAACGGTTTAATTAGTTGATAAATTAAAATACCTAAAAAATATTTAATATATAATTATTTTATTTTAAATTAAATTAAATTATAAAGGATGGTAGTGAGTTTTAGTTAAAATAATAAGGATAAAATAAGAAGAAAAAATGATAAGCTAAAACGCTGTTTGAAATAGTGTATGAAAAATAAACTATAAGTCGGTAAAATAAGCTATAAGCTATAAGCTATAAGGCATAAGCTATAAACTCAAAAATTATCTTACCAAACAGAGCCTTAGATGATGCAAATGCTCCTAACGTCTCAAGTTCAAATTCCGTTAGAAATTAATATTCATCTTAAGATGGATTGATTTATAAAAAGTATTGTTTAGTCTTTAATTAGACTTTGTTAGTGAACAATACGATTGATTTTTTAGATTAAACGATTCTCGATCGAATTTCGAGTTTTCAAAAAATTAAAAAAATAAAGCAAAAAATCATTTAAAATTCAAAACCTAGAAATCACTTTTGGATAGGAGTGACAAACGGGTATGTCCGCCCCGTTTAAGTCTGTTCTGCAAAAGCCCGTAAAAAAACGGGGGAATGAGGGTCAATCATAGGTGAAGGATGTGGGGCCTAAAACTTTATCCCGCCCCTCACTAAAAGTGAGGGTGAGAGCGGGACAGGCTCGCGAGTATTGTTCTTTTTAGACATAAAAATACATAGATTCATATAAATGCATGTGCCTGCAAAGCCAGCAAAAAAAAAAAAAAGAACAGTGCAGAGCAGACACATTAGAAGGTATGAGCCTAAATCTTTAATTTGTCGCGCATTAAAGTGCGGGCAAAACAGATATGTCCAGTCAAACTTATTTTGCCACCCCTACTTCTAGAACTAACATTCACTGCAATCACCTTGTTTTGCGGTCATGCATTCAAACGTTGATAGTAGTTCGATTAAGATCAGAATATTTTGATTTAAAAGTGATAATATTTTAAAACTATAAAATAAAAAAGTGTTTTTACGAAACCGTTCAATCAAAATCCAATAATTAATAACATCGTGATTGCATGAATGCGGTTTTTTGTCGATTGCATAATCAATTTCTATTTTTAATGAATATTTGAGATGTCGTATTTTAATTCAAAATTTCTATTTTCAAACATATGTTGGTACACTCGACAACTGAATTAACTTAATCGAATTTTCATCCTCCTCCCGATCGGGGTTGCGGGAGATCGAACCGTGGTTCTCCCTACCAAGTCCAACGCCAATCATCACTGAACCAACTAACGATTGGTTATGATAATTATAATTTAATAAAAATATAATGTTAATCTATATAAAATGATATAGTTACATTATTTATGGCTGGAGATTTTTTATGTTTCTTTGAAAAAGAAATTGTTAGTTATGTTAGCTTAGAAAATTAGAAATAAAGGTGCGGTCCAACTTCACCTTTTTTGAAGTGCTTCGTACACGGTTGTATATATTCAACTCTTACTCTTAGTTTTTTTAGGTGGGGAATATTCTTTGAAAACTTTGATTGAATTTCTACTATAGATTTATGAAATGGAGATACCTAGTTCACACACACACACATATATATATATATATATATATATATATATATATATATATATATATATATATATATATATATATATATATATATATATATATATATATATATATATATATATATATATATATATATATATATATATATACAGCGGCGGAGCCAGGAATTTTAAGTAGCCTGGGCAAAAACTTTACATTATTGATTATTCATCTATTTTAATTTTCACACCCATTTTTAATAATTTTTCCCTTAATTTTGCCCCTGATTTTGTCTAAAAAATGACTATTAAATTAGGAGGAGTACAAAGAAAATAGGGGTTGAGCCCGGGCGCTTGCCCGGGCTAGCTGGGCCTTGGCTCCGCCCATATATATATATATATATATATATATATATATATATATATATATATATATATATATATATATATATATATATATATATATATATATATATATATATATATATATATATAAGAAGATATCAACTTGTTTCAGAAATAATTCTGCATTGAAATATTTCGTTCAATAATACAAATAGTAGAATTATGGTATTCAGTAAAAACCTTTAGTTTAAAAAGTTAAATTAACAAAATAGTTACTAGTAATACATTATTAAACAGTTACTTTTGCAATAAGTCGACGATTCTTGTGTTTGTATAAATTGTACTTTAAAGAAAGAAAAAAAAGTGACGGAAGGATAAGCAAGTACACATCAAACTTGACCTGTTTGTCTTCAACATTCTACACATCAATCTTACCTTTTTCATATTGAAGAAAGTTTGCACCTCCTAATTGACCTAAGCTACTTGTTAAAACCCTAGTTGTTGACAATATTAATTCATTCTAGGACCACTTCAATCTTACTTTTCTAGCCAACAAAACATTCTAACTTTTTTATTCCATTTATTTACTCTACATGTTAAAAACAAAAATAGAATATATATATATAAATAACACCACATGTTCTACAACACTTTACCATACCACCAAGATGATATAATAAAGAATAAAAATTCAAAATTGTGATTTTGTACGTAAGAACCAACTAATCGCACGATCATTCTTTTATATTAAGTTCTAAAATAACAATCATAGTATAATCCACCAATAAGATGAGTTAAATCAAAATAAGCATACGCACAATTAATAGTATTATCTACCAATAAGATGAGTAACAATCATAGTATAATCCACCAATGATATGAGTTAAATCAAAAGAAGCACAAGATCAATTAATAATATTATTAAGTCTGTTGGTGTAAAGAACAAAGATTGCAAACTTATACTAATCTCCTAAAGTCTTTTGTTTTTTTTTTATAATTAAACAAATATTTTAGAACCTCACTAGTTAAAATTAAATGTATACAAAGGTCAAGTGGAAACACAGTCACAAGCAAAAACCTTAAATTAAGGAAATAATATTTTAAAGGAAAAATATGAAAGACGAGAAAGTTAGTTGCAAGTCTTATATTTATTTATTTTTGTCTAAAAAAATAGTTACATAAAATTAATATTAGGAATGTGTAAAAATATTTCTTTAAAAAAAATAATTTTTTTATTTTCCGAAAATGAAAAGGATTTCTTTTAAAAGAAGTTAAATATTGTTTTTCTTGAAAAAATTTAATTTCTAAAATTAGATCTAAAATAATTCAAATTATAAATAGAATTATAAATACAAAATAATTTTAAACTGAACTTAAACCATTTTTAACTATTAACTATTTTCATTGAAGTGATTATTAAAAATTAAATCAAACTATTAATGTAATTTAATTCAGTACTATTTATTAATTATGAGTGTACGACAAGTTGATAAAAAATTCCAAAAAAACAAAAAAAAAAGGACAAGCTTATTGTAGAAGAAAGCAAAATTATGAGCATATACATAAATAAAAAGTTAAGTAGATACATTAACTTTTAAATATTTTATTAATTTATATTTCACTTTAGATGAGATAATTTAAAATATATTTAATAGTTATTATCGATTTTAATTTTGTAGTTGATTTATTTTATATATGTCAAAACTATCTTGATTTTTTTCTTATGATTAAGTTTAATATATTAATTTAAAATAAATTTTATTGGTTTTTTAATTTGATTTCATCATAGAATTACTAAATTGCTTTATATCTTTAAATTTATCATATTTAATGTAAGAATTTTAATATGTTTTTCACATTCATAACAAAATATACAAAATATCTGAAATGTGACTTGAATAGTGTGATACCAAAATTTAAATGATCTCAAATATTATTCTAAAATTTAGATTTTATATATACAGCCATAAGCTATTATGAGCAGGGACCTAGTTGGCAGACTTGGTTCGGAGGAAAGACAAAAAAAATTAAGTGAAGAGGCTGGTTGGAGGTAGATGACTCCTTTGGCCTTTAGCTTAGAAACATCTATAATTTGTTGACAAAAAACTAAATGAAACAAAAATTGTTTGGAGTTTTGTTTTTTCTATTAATTAATAAATATGCATTACAATCATACGTCTTATTTAAGAAAATTTTTTTGAATATTTTGTCTAACTAAAAAAGATATTAGGTTCTTATAACATTTAATATCTTGATGGTGCATATTACAATATATAATATCAAAAAGATTTGATGATAATTATTCTGGCATACCAAAAAACTCTCTTGATAAACAATAATAGTAATTTATATATAACGTTCATACTCTTTAATTTAACAATGTTTTTTTTTGGACAAAATTATAAAAGAAGAATTTTTACATATAAAATAGATAATTTCTCGTTGATAGTATATTTAAAGTCGGTCAATAATATATATAAAATGAAAGTCTATATACAGTGATGCTTCATGTCTAATGAATTATGAATGTGACTTATAATTAATTTCCAACATAGCACTATGCTTATTATTATTATTAGTATTATTTTTTTGAAATACAAAGCATATGAATTGGAATTCAAATCATACATCATAACTAGGTGGCAAATAATGTATGCATGTGATGTTATATGTTACACTAATATTTGTCACGAACGCTGATTTTTAGTAATTGATAGTTCTATAGTAGACATGGAATAAAATTTATATTCATACTAGATCTAGTCTAGTGGCCTTTATTTTAACATGAAAACATTATTTTACCATAGATTCCTTAGATTCTATATGTGATTATTTGGGGGAATTAAAATGTATACCACATGATATGGGCCCAATTTTGTGGCTAACAAACAAGCAAACAACTCATAAGCATGGTCACACAATATGCTTTCAAATATAAGCTTTGACATTTATATACATCTTGTCACCTCTATACTTATCCAACTATGTTAAAAGTATAAGTATGTATTGTATTTTTTTTATTGATATATACAAATTTAGGACTAATGCATAGGACTTCAAGTTTCTTAAAATTAAAATATAAGTAAATAGAATTTCGTAAAATATTTATTGGATTAATTCGTGATTAAATAGGATCTCTATTTATTTTTTCATGATTAAATTATGGGAAAATTCTTAGGTGGACACGGACCTAAGAATTTGTTTTACACACAACCAATCACATAATTTTAATTAATTAAAAAATAAATTAAGAATTTTCTCTCTCCTTCATAATCTCAACCACCCCATGAATCCAATTAAAAACAAAATTAAAATAAAAATAAATTAAAAATTACTTGCTTCTTATTGGTTGTGCCTAAGAATATAGATTTATGACCGTGTCCATGCAAGAATTGCTCTAAATTATGACTAAATTACACAAGACCTCCAAAAACTTGAGATGACTATGTACAGAACTATATATATATAAATATATATATAAATATATAAGTATATACATATAAAATTTTATAAATTAAAAATAAATATTTTATCAATTTTCTATAAAAAAATATGAGAGGCGTAAAATTTATTTGAATTTAAAATGAAAAACTAAATTCTTGAATCATGTAAAATAGGAGACCAAAAGTGTCATTATATTAACCTAATATGTGATAATTGTGTGTAAATTATTAATTCTCTTTCACAAAATATAAATGTTTATTTATATTTATGTATTAAGTTATTAATATTTATAAATTAATAATTTTAAGAAAAATAGTGTCTATCTAAATATATATATATATATATATATATATATATATATATATATATATATATATATATATATATATATATATATATATGATGAACATGTGAAGCTGGAGCCCCTTGAATTTGTCCTAATGAAGTTAATTAATTTTTACGATGGAAACAAATTAAAAAAGAAAAACTAATATATTAAATTTAATCAATATATAAAAAAATCATAAAAATTTCATACAATAACTTTATATGCAAAATGAAAAGAAAATAACAAATAAAATAAAATTGATTAAAACTATTTTAAAAATGTAAGCTTAATTATATATACTTAAATGAATGGAATTTATTCCTAATTAGCTTTATGTTAATTAAATTACAAATATCTTTTTCAATATTAGGTCTCTTTAGGCCATTTGGTTAGTTAAAAAAAATACTTAATAAAAATAAATATTTTTTAGGATGTATATTTAGCTTCTTTTTTTTTTTAATAAAGGCTAATATATATATAGGATGCATATATATAGTTCCTTTACATTAAGTATTAAGAATCTACTTTATTTTCTACTTTTTACCTTTATGTAAAAGGATGCTTTGGAAAATAATCAATTGATAATATTCTTCCAAAATCTTAATTAAAAAGTGCATGGCTAAAAAAGTGTAGAAAAAGTTTGGTTATTATTAAAATTCATTTAACTAATTAATTACTTAAATTCTTACTTTTTAAATATGATATTTAATGAAGAATAAAGGGTAGTAATATATTACACAAACATAGTATACAAGACATCATTGTTAAGGACCACAATTGATAAAGACTCAACTTCTAGGAGGTGCAATTAATTCAAATTATGTATAGTCCTTGTTTGGTGTGGGATAGATTAATCCCAATTAATTATGGCGGTGGCTTATCATTAATATATTTTCTTCTTTCTGGCCGTGGGTGGCTTATCATTAATACTTTATTCTAAAAATATTAGATTTTTTTTAATACAAAACATTGAATGTACTAGTACTACTATTATTCATAGTCCATTATATATAATAGTGTTTCAACAATTAACATTTTTTTATTTAAACTATTTAATTAGACTCTACTCAAATCATAAAAGATTTGAAAAAGGTTCCTCTAATGAAATATAATATTTAACACCACATAAGACATTGAAACACTAAGAAGAAATTATTTAGTGAAAAATGCAAGCACTTAGTTACTTTCAATAATGAGAAAATATTCTAAAACATGTAAATTAAACAATAGAGATGATTTTATACGTATTACCAATGATGATGAAGAAGAAAAGAGAAATAAAATCATACCTTTTTTGAGATTATCCTTTTGTTGGTGTGCTTCCTCCAAATTACTAACTTGTTTCTTAAAAATGGGTGCACAATTTTCTTCTTCCATAGAGAGGCTCTTAATTTGTGGCCACCATTTTTGTCCTGAGCCTCTTCTTATCTTATAGTACAATTGAAATTGTGAGTCTCTTGTTATCTTAGTAGAATTGAAATTGTGAAATTGTGAAATTATGAATAAAGTTTCTTGACTGTTGTATAAGATAGTGGAGGAGGTGCAATATTTCTCTACCAATGATGATATATGTAGTGGATTTTGAGGCATGTCGGTATATACATACGTGTAAAGGTATATAACTAGCTAGTGGCTTAAATGCCCATCATATATTTGGATTTCAATTCCCATCATATTTTTGGATTTTGATTTTTTACTTTTGGTTGACTTTAAGCTAGAAAAATGACAGACCAGTGTGAAAAAAATGTTGAAAGAAATGGAGAAAAAGGAAAGTTTCTTAAAGACATTTTTTTTAGTGATTAATTGTTAGTATATAATTATATACTTGAATTCTAGATCTTTAATTCTTTTTAACTCTTAATTCAACTGTTTCAAGTCAATTAAACTATGCTTTTGTTTTGTTGTCATATTTTCAATGCATTCACGTAACAAATTTGATCATTTGATTGAAATCGGATGGTCAAAACTTAAAACTTAAAATTTGATATTTTTACTTTTTTTAAAAATGAAAATTTATATGATAATTTGAGTTATCTTATACCGTTCTCATGACCATGATTATACAAAGTTTTTTAATTTTAGACAATTTGAAAAGGATTTTTGTAGAGGCTGAGAAAAAATGTCTTGACAATTTAAGAAATATTATTTTTTAGAGGCTGAGATAAAAAGACTTTTTTTTTTTTTAAATTTTAGATGAAAATTTCTTCACCCACCTCCTAACCTTCTTGTCCATCTCCGGTGAATTTACCACACTGCCTCTTGTTTCGGAAGTTCATTTCTGAAAAGGTATTTTTTTTGTTAAAAAAGGTGTTTTCGGAAATGTATCTCCGAAAACGTCTTTTTTTTAATATAAAATATTGATTTCGGAGATGCATCTCCGAAATAAAGTTACTTTTCAGAAAATGTGGTGTTTTCGGAAGTTCATCTCCGAACGCACCCCCTTGGAGGAATTCGGAAATGAACTTCCGAAATATTCCAAGAACAAATTGGTCTTGGAATGTTTCGGGTATACACTTCCGAAATAATTAATAAT